>NW_028323337.1:0-60129 GCF_984573655.1 Nuphar pumila | reverse complement strand
GCATCTGAGCCTTGCAAGCTAGTTGCAGTGACGCTGGCTGGGGAGGAGCTCAGTGCAACAGAAGCTACCACTAAGCTGAACGCCATCCCGGAGCTGGTGTCTCTGCTTGGCGGCAACCCCATCTCCGTACGCAAGGTGCAGCCACGCGATGCATGCACCTTGTACGTGCTAGACAGCTTGATGATGCCGATATACCCGATTGCTGGATGTGCGCATGAGCCAAACGGGTATGGTTCCGGCTTGTACCTGCAGGAATGCCGATACACCAACAAGCTAAAGGTGTGCTGCTACAGCCCTGACTGCATTGGCTACGACGATGTTTATGTGCCCCGCTGCGCTCCTCTGAGGCCGGGATTGCCAGCAGCCAAAGCGGGCTGCGGCCATAAGCACTGTCGCCATCTTCGTGGCTGGGGGCCGCATCGACCCTGGAGATGCTCTCGAATCCGACCAGCGCAAGGACGCTCAGAAGAAGCGCAAGATGAAGTGAGGGCTGCAGAAGCGACTGCGACCAGGCCAAGGAGCTGCTGCCATCACTACCTCGCGGTTGATGAAATATCGGTAGCAATTAGCAAGTCTCATCCATTGGATGTACTTTGTATCTGAATCTTGCAGGCTGCTGAAAGCTCGAGATGTCTGTCCTGCGTTTGGATACACCGATCTGGCAGTAGCCCTGTAGTACGTCTGTGCTGCTGAATACCTTTCTGCCTTTACCTTTAGCATAGCAGTCCTTTCACCTGGGCAATGGATCGCCATCTCAATCTGTAACAGCATTGGGGCCTTGGTAGTCGGTGCATGTCCTTCGCGTGCAGTCCGGTTTGGGATAAATAATTAGGATAGGTGCGCCGCACGGCAACAAGTGTTGGCATACTGAGCTACTTGACAACTAACCGGATAAAGCAGAGTTGGTCATCAAGAAGTTCTATGATATGTGCCAACAACAAGGACCATTGCACCAGACTGAGCTTGTATGGTAACTGGGTCGCTTGGCCACTTGCACCCATACTGCTGTTGAGAGCCGCCCTGTTTTGCAAAGGTTTGGTTTGGTTCTTGGGCGAAGCATGATGGAATGGATGGTTTCAGGCTGGGGCATGATGCTGTGGTCCTGGTGCTCCTCCATGACAGTTGCTGGGATGGATTGTCTGAGGTCCTGGGCATGTTATCATTTGTGCACCATATTGGGTGTGGGCGTCTCCACTGGAATGGTCCTGTGCAATTGAGCGGATAGCAGGTTCAGTCCTAGCCATTCATCTGCGTCCAGGATCCTGCATGGTGAAGGGTCCGAACCCCTATGAATTGTATCACTGGTTGGCTCTCCTCGAAGCTGAAGCCACTGCCATCCATGGTGCTCCTGCCTCCTGTGATTTATTCTTCTTGTTTTTCTATTGGTGAGCGGACATGCGCTGCCTCATCAGATCAATCCCATGCTGTATGCCATCAGATAGCTTGTGTGACAGATAACGTGTTGATTGTCATGCGCATAGGGTACTGGGCCATGTCATTTGCCAGCACGAGCCTCGGTGTCGCAGACACGCGAACCGCCGGTTCTTCCATTGCATGCTTGATTAAGTGACACGTAAAATCGTCTTTGAAGCAGGCGAGATGTCTGTGTTGCACTCCATACATCATAATCCGCAACTGAGCGTCCCATGAATGGATGCCAACTCCAGCATTTGTTGTCCCAAACTACTCAATTTTGAGGATATTCTGATTGTCTGCGACTGCTGGAGGAGGGCTTGTGCCCACGACCCCTCAAAACATGGTATGTTGTCTGCTCGTGCATCCTACACAGATTGTCAGTCGCTCGGAACGCACCATGTCTGGGAACGCCTGCTGTGTGCACGCTGTGTTCATGAATTTTACAAGCAGAGCTTTGACGGCAAGTTTCCTCAAGAGCCGTGAACGGTGCTCGTTATTTGCTGTTGACAGCGCGCTATGAGCTACATTCCAACCCTGGTCACGCAACTTAGGACAGGGGTTACCAACATATCCCCGCTATGGCAGACACACCCGGCCATGACCACAGTGACATATGATTTTAAGACAGACAATGATGCTGCATGTTCTATACAATGAACCCGCTGCTTTGATTTTTGGTCAGGATGCGTTACCTACATGCCGAGCACCAGGCTGGAACAGCACTCGACGCATTTGATTGCAGAGTCTGTAGATACTGTCAAATATTTCGTTAAATGCAATCATTCGCACCATGCCCTTGTCTTTAAACAGCATTCATAGATGCAGCAGACGCCGGTCGTCCTATGAATGCACAGGTGAACATGAAACTGGATTTTGTAGCCAAACTCTTCAGCTCATGTGCTGCAGTGCCTGACAACCACCAAGACAAAGTCTTGCATCACTCCTCGCCATCAGGAAAGTTGCAATAGCTGTCAACAGACGATCTGCTGGTGGCATCAGAAATCGGTATTGTCTAGAAGTGTCATCAACTAGTTGCACACTGTCTCTGTGAATCGTGGACCTCAAGTCTGTCTTTCTGGGATGCTGCCAGCATCTATGATCGAGTGATTTGGCACGACACTGTAGTCTGCAGCAATACTGCATGGGCATTGACAGCTGCAAGTGCACGATGGGGAATCAGTGCTGCCATGACCATCATCCGACGCAAGCGTTCCAGGACAAGCCTGATTCACCATAGCCTGATCTGACATCTCATCATCTTTGTTGTCTGCCCTGCATAGAAGCAGGTTGGCTGACCCTGATAATTCATCGCCACTCAGAATCTGTGCCGGATGATGATGATGCATCTTTTGATAACACTGCCACATTGACAACTCCGAGGTCAGCACGCAAACGAGATTCCATTGAAAATGGCAGTACGCCGCCCTGCATCCCTGAGTCACAAGACACTTCCAATAACATGGTATAGGTTCAGTGGTAAGATGTTGCTCAGTGCTCCCAGACATTCAAAGCTCTGTCTTCCTCTTGAGGGTTTGATGTTGTTGCAGAGCTTGTTTTGGGAGCAGGTCCAGGCCGTGGGTGAAGCCCCCGTGCCTCGCTCAGGACACTCCTTCACAAAAGTTGGTACACGATTCCTTTTGTTTGGCGGTGCTGGTTTCAAAAACGGTGAGGCCCTTTCTTCCCAGCAAACACTGATGTGAACACCCCTGTTCCAATTTATGTGACACCTCTGGAATCCTCTGGCTGATACCTAGAGAAATGGGGGTTAGGGTATGTGGGAAAGCATTGTCTGATCGTCAATGGTTCATGAACAGTTTGGAGTATCCAAGAACAGAAGCTGGTCCCATAACATGAGACACTGAAGTGACCAGGCACAGCGTGGGCTTAAAGTATGTACTCATGTACATAGTCATGCCAATGCAGCATTCTCAGATTACCAATGCAGCGTCGCTAAGTAGTCTGAATGGACACTCCGTGGTGGTCAGCGTTTCGCCAGACCCTGTAATTGCGGATCATTGTGCTTGCAAATGCATGAATTTTGGGGGGCAAAAAGGGGGTCGAACCCCATTCCGGCAAATCACTGGTGGGTGTGATGATATTGATGGATTTTTCCGCACTCCTGACATCTGATGATACTCAAACAATGGTTGCATTTCTTCAACTGAGCTCCCACAGCTCATGCACTCAACATGTAGACTGGATGTACCATTGAATACTCCACCGATCATGCATAAACTCTGCGCACAAGGGGAGCGCCCGCATACACGTGCCAGCCAAACCATGTCAAAGAATTCAGCATGATGAAACCCAATCAACGTGATGATTCATGTGCATATGAGCAGTCCACAAGCTCAAATTGAGCACAGGAGAACCATGAACGCCACGCTTGAGACAAGCAAATATGGCATGCAGGGAAGGCTCAAGCATTGAATGACCTCTACGAGTTCGAATCGGGAGAGGAGGAATCAAAATGGTCTGTGATCCAGTGCTCAAACGCTCCCCCCCCACGCGCTCGGCACATGGCGGTCGAGCTCGACGCAAACCACCTGCTGGTGTTTGGAGGCATCGATAAGCGGACGCGCTACGATGACCTCTGGCTGTACGACTGCCTGACCAAATCATGGAGCCAGATCGAGCCTCTAGGGCACGAGACACAGGATGCTTCGGGTAACACCGTTGTCGAGTTCCCGGGAGCCCGCGCGCACTTCACGGCCACAAAGTTCTTCGACAGAATATTCATTTTCGGGGGCTACGGCGGAGCCGGCATTGTTTACGGCGACTTGTGGGTGCTCCACATCGAGGAAGAGGGCACCAAATTCAGGTCTGTCCTCTCATTATGTATACCACTACTGTTCCCGACAATACAAACAGCTGCTTTTTTCTCATAGTAGAGAAAGATGATGCTGTAAGATCCACATCGGTTCACCCCTGTAGCTCAAGTAAATGAATGTTAGTACCTCAGGATCGCTTGCTTTGGGGATGGTATGTACTGCTGCCCAAGTGGCACCTTGAGTTGCCGATGTCCATGTGACTGCGATAGGGTTGGAGCAAACGGCATTATCATCATGTCAGTTGAAGCGTATGCACGAAAGGCGATAGTGGCGCGCCCTCATGTTGCCTACAAGCGCAAGGAAGTGCACATAGCGGGTTTGCAAGTGAGCTGAAGAGTGGATGAGGAGGAGGTCTTGACCCTTCTCTGGAAAGTCCGCTGCACGCAGTCTCAGCTCTTGCTGTCCCCGTTTCCTTCTTGTTTTGTTTGATGGTAGACCACTTCAAGCGTTGCTAGACCACGAGTAGAGGAAAGGCACGAGCTGGCATAGCCATGCATGCGTCAGATCCGTGAATATGTCGAGAATCGATGGACAAGCGCCTGTACAGAGCCACTCTCAACATAAAAACGAGAATATGCGCTTTTGTGCACGTTCCATGAGCGTGCACTCATCAGCCGACTATCTTTCCGCCAGGCTGAGTCTCCTGATGCCTGAAAATGCATGAAGTTTGGAACAGAATCGAGGTCAAATTCCATTCTCACGAAGCGCTGCGGCACACAGGGTTGAGTCACCGCAACTGAGCAAGCAGCACCACATGCAGGTGGCAACGATTAGAAGTGGAGGGCAAAGCCCCAGAGCCCCGCATGGACCACTGCGCCCTCATGTACCCGGTCGATCCCAACTCCTCCACCTACGACAAGCTCGTCATCATGGGCGGTCGAGACCTGCAGCACTATTTTGAGGAAGCCTACATGCTTGAGCTGAAACCCAACCTCGAGGACATGCGCTGGAACGATGCTGTGGGCGTCCCAAAGCTCGACTACATGATCTGCAACAACTGCTGCAGTGGCGTGGAGTCTGTACCCTACCACAAGGTGTTCAGTTTCGGCGGGAAAAAGGGCCCAATGGACTACCTGCACACAGTGGAGGTGATGGATGCCGGCACTCAGGAGTGGTTCTCCCCCCCTGTCGTGCCCCACCCCACCGAAACGTTGGCCACAGAGCCCCCCCAGGCTCGCGAGGACTCCGCGTGGGTATACGACAATAGGCGCTCGGCGATTGTTCTGTTTGGCGGATGGGCTTCTCGCTGGCTCGGGGACACCTGGCGTCTGCATGCTGCTGCCATTATCGGTCCCCCGTACGCTTGCACTGGCATTTCGCCAACCATTGGTGCTGTGTATGGCTCCACAGAGATCCAGATCACTGGCTTGCGCTTCCGTGAGGGCACTATTCAGGTGTGCAAACGACTCGGCATGTGTCAGTGTTGTGGTTGTCCACGACATCATCGGTTGCGCAATTAATTGTCGGTCAAGCACCAAACTCGCATTCATGTCTGGGAGGAGAAGGGGTCATATTCCCATCCTGATGTTTCATTGGCTGGTGAACTTGGCTGTTGCTTCTCATCATGGTCCCCAAGCCTCGGATGGATAGGCAGGAATTTGATGTCGTCGTCGCTTGTGCATGAACCCCGTCGAAGGAATCGTGCAAGCAGCAAGTATGCTTCTGTCTGAAGTGGAAACTGAAGCTGAGCCAACGGGATCAAACGACTGAGGCAATGAACTGAAAGAATAGGGAGCATCAACAGGACGTGTCAAAATGTATCTTGGAAACTGAAGTACCAAACACCTGTATCTCCAGATAGCCGGCTTACTTGTTTGACTTACAAACTGCATGTGCAGGCCAGAGGCCCCTTCTGAATGCAGTAAAGATATATTGAACGCTTCCAAGACGGCCTGGAAAGCTGTGTGACAGCAGATAAGCGGCGCCATGACGTCTCCCACTGTGTTTGTACATCGAACCAGACTTGCAGAGTAGCATGTAAGGTCGCAGAGGCATGGTGTTGCAGGTGAAATTTGCTGCGGGCAAAAGCGAGGCGATCGCCGAGGGCCGCTTCATCGACGGCACTCGCATCAAGGTACCCACTCCCAACTTCGAGGCATTCGGCCCCCAGCAGGTGGAAGTGACGGTGCAGATCTCTGGCGAGGGCTGGACGGTGCAGAAGCAGACTTTCAATTACTTTGCAAACACGATGGGCCGCAACTGCCTTGCCTTTGGCCCCGGCTTGCTCGAAACCGGCGTCTTTGGCATCGACATGCCGTTCCACATCCAGGCTCGCGATACCCTAGGCGAGAAGCGCGAATGTGGCGGCGACTCGTTCTCCGTCAAAGTCGCTATGGTTGGCCGTGACGACGTTGTCGGCAAGCACACAATTTCCGACCAGGGCGACGGCCACTACCACGTGCTCTACTCCGTGCCAATGCCCGGCAAATACGAAGTGCATATCATGCATACTGACCTTGGCACCGAGACGCCCGTCAGTGTGCGCGGCTCTCCGTTCCTCGTGACCTGCAAGGATCCGTGGGTAACGCCACGCATCCTCGGGGCGCAGCCCACAAAGCGCAAGGCTGCGTCGCTGCTACCCATCGGCAAGGACCTCGTCTTGTACGGGGGGGAGAAGACGGGCATTTCCGTGTGCAACACGGAAGGCGAGGACTGGCGTTGGACCCAGGTGAGCCTGCCGGAGGGCGCCCCCGAGCCCCCCCACCGCACGCTGCACGGTGCAGTGGTCGTCAACAAGGCGGAGATGGTCATTTTCGGTGGCATGGCGCTCGCGGACGGCAGCGACCTCCGCGACGTGTGGTCGCTCAAGAACGAAAATGGCTCCTGGACGTGGAGCGCGCCTTCCAGCGATCTGCCGTTCAAGCGTGAGCTCAAGCTCAAGCAGGCGAAGCTCGCAGCGGAGCTGCCAGAGCCCAAACGCGCTCCTTCTGACGGTATGCATATCGAGCTCCAGAGCTCTGCAGATGCCGTTCCATTCTGGCTGCACGGCCACAAGTGGGCTGCTGGCGGAGAGCACACGATCACTCTCACTGGTGCCAACGACACCGTTGCTGAAGTCCGATTCTACGTCAACACCGATCCCTCTGATGAGGGCGCGCAGCCTACGTACGTGGCAAAGGAGGCTCCGTGGGTGTGTGGTGTTGTGGACGGCACGCCCGTGGCGCACGCACTTGCAGAAGGCGATGTGACTGTTGTTGCGGTCGTGGTTTTTGCAAATGAGGACACTCCTCCTGAGAAGGTCAAGGAGGCGGGTATCGCGGCGGAGGCCATGCCGGCCGAGATTGCCATCGAAGAAGCCCCTGTGTCGGCAAGAAACACACCTATGGTGGTCGCAATCGACAAGATGCTGCTGACATTCGGCGGCGACTCAGCAGGCGAACCCATTGACGAGATATGCATGGCAACCGTTTCTCCCATCGAGGGTGAGCTGGCATGGGCAGAACCTGCCGTGACCGGGCGCCTCCCATCCCCACGCAAGGGCACCGCGGCCTGGAAGAAAGGCAACAAGGTTTACATGTTCTCCGGCTTTACGATGTCAGATGACGAGTACCAAGCGAATGACGAAATGTTCGTCATCACACTTAACGGCGCTGCGGGCCTTGCCATCGAGCTGGTTGAGACCCACGGGGACTTCAAGCCTGGTGCACGATGCGGAGCAGTGTTCCAGGACTACAGTAAAGAGGCAATCTTCATGGTGGGTGGCATGGACATTGCAGGAAAACCCTACAACGACGCGTGGACGCTCGATGTGAAGACCATGACATGGCAGCTCGTATACAACGGACACTCGGACCTTGCTTTACCCACGGGCGCGCTTGGCTGCCTCATGGATGGTAAGCTGGTGACGGTCAACCTCCGCTCCCGGGTCGCCAAAGCTGGATATCTGTGCTGTCCTTGACTTTGTCCAGGTCAAGAGTGAGTACGAATTTGTGCACATGATGAAGTTGCAAGCAATAGACCTGCTCAAGGGTCTGCAAGCGTGGACAGATGCTCAAGAGAAGGGGCTGATGAACGACACGGAGGCGCTCAACTCCGACTTCAAGCAGCTCCTGGAGACCATGGCTGCCTCTTCGAGGTATGCTCTGTCAAGGCTCTGCTTGCATGCCTGCACGTGTCCAGCCCACTTGATTTCTAGCATATCATGACGGCCCCATTGCTTCAATTGCAGCGATCTCTACCCTGCGTGTCCAACGCAACAGCTCAGTTTGCCGTTTGCTTTGAATCTTCTACTAGATTTGCCTGAAATGTTAGGAAATCGCCACCGCACGGTACGGCAACATCCTGAGACTGGCTCTCTTGTATGGAGAGTGCTTGGCAGCAAGCTCTTGGCTCGTGTGACCGCAAGGATTCAGACGCTGCTGCTGACGATCGTTTCTGGCATGTAGGTGCGTGAAGCCAAAGGGACAAAAGATCTCCTGATCGACCAGCTGCGGGAGCTGTTCTTGGAGCTGAGCCACGCAAAGATCAACACCAAGAAGAAACCTAGAGCAGCTGGAGGCGCTCAAAATCAAGTGGGAGGATGTCAAGAAGGCAGCACCAACGAAAAAGAAAACGTGGCTCCTATCAAGAGTCACAGGGCCGCCGCATCAAGGACGAGATTCAGCAGTTCACCGACGATGTGAACAAGTACGCGCGCGACTTCCGCAAGCTTTCCCTTCCTGCTCTATGCCACAGGCCCGGAGGCTTCGTACGTGGCCATTGACAAAGAGGTATGCCCTATGTGAAATGCCTGGTGTGGAACACTAGCTGCTCATGGCATAGAGGACTGCTGAGCGTATCATATGAAAGGCTCAAGTATGTGTACTGGAGCCTGAGAGGACGGTAGGGTTGCGAGTATCACCCAAAGGGCTTCGGCTATGTCCTCGTAGGCGTAGAGCTCGCTTGCGTGGACCTGGCTTGATTTCCGATTGATTTTCTTTCCTTTCTGTTCTTCAGTCACTGGAGCCTATCTCTTGGAGCCTATCTCCCATCTGACAGAGAGCAGTCTCAACATAATACACACAGGGAGGAGACTTGACATGGAGATTTTCGTACGTGAGGGGTCCTCCCTTGGCCGCTGCATACGCAAATGATGCAGCGACTGCCCAGGCTGGCAGGGTGTGCCTGGGCACAAGCTCCATAGTAAGGACTGTATGCCAGATTTGCTGACTGCGTGTTGTGTCCTCACCATGAAAGACAGCATAGTGGTGATGTTCTTGGAGTATGGTTCATGATTACATCACGTAGAATAGATTATAGATCACATAGAATACATCACATAAGAGGTCATCGGCACAGGCCGAAAGTATACACATACGAGATTTGTCAGATTATCATTGGAGCGTGGTTCGTCACTCCATCAATCTTCCATGCAAGGCCAGCATTTTGCCAGCCTGTGTGATTTGTGGGACCAGATACTTGGCAATGCATGAATTCTGGAGATCGGAACTCAATCTGGCGAAGCACTGTGCGAGGCCAGAAAGGCCTCGATGCTCCCCGGGACAAGGGTTTTTTGCATATCGTCATTCTCATTTTTGAGTGACTATATGTTCACACATAGCTGCTGTACCAACACTACATTGTTGGCGGACTGGACTAGGAAGAACTGTATATGTTGCTGCAATCTGGATTGATAGTGCTGAGCCGCAGCTCGCAATTGTGCCTCGCATAATGAGGGCCTTGAAAGGTAGCAAGTTGTGCAGGCCAAGCTCATCTTCAGCATGGAGGAGGAACTGGTGAAGCACACCAAACTTGCGAGCACCTTTGACTTCCCTGAGACTGTGGTGAACGCTCGCGACCGGCTGGTGGACATCAAGGCCGAGCTGATCATGGCAAAAGACGTGTGGGACACCTTCCTGCTGTGCCAGCTGCAGTTCAGTGAGTGGAAGAAAACCCTCTGGAACGACATCAACACCGAAGTCATGGAGGATGCTGCCAAGTCCTTCGTCAAGGAGGTGCGCCTGCTATGTGAATGCGCACTTTATCGATGGTTTCCAAGATTGGACAGCATTGGTCAGCCCCAGCCTGGCTGAACGCAAAGGACCTTGACTTTTGCGCATGCATGTGACCCTCTGTGGCGTTTGGGGGGGGTTTTGGTGCAAACAAGCAACATCTATCTCACTACTACGACGAGCATGCTCTTCTGGGCAGCGTTTTGCCAACTGATATCATTTGCGGGTCCAGACACCTGAAAAGCATGGATTTGGGGGACAGAAATTGGGGGCCGAACGCCATTCCGGCGAAGCCCTGCTGCCAGGTTGCCAGTTTGTTGAGGCTACATGAGCGTGCCAGGCGCAGCCGTGCAAAACAAATCGCTTCTCTTACTCGTTGCTCTCACCAATGCCCACATACAGTTGCATGTAGAGAATCAATAGAAGAATTGCCTTGAGGATAGGTGCCCTCTATCCTCTTGGCTTGCTCACAGGGAGTGTGCGAGTACAGGTCCGCTCTATTCACAAAACAATCAAGGACGAGGACTGCTACAAGGGCCTGGACGGTATGGTCAAGGCGTTCACGACATCCCTACCTCTGGTCGCCGAGTTGAGGTCGCCCGCAATGCGCGACAGGCACTGGAAAGCGCTGATGCATGCCACCAAGAAGGACATCAACCTTGCAGACCCCGCCTTCTCGCTCCAGGACCTACTCGACCTCGAGCTGCACAGGTTCGAGGAAGAAGTCGGAGAGATTGTGGACCAGGCCGGAAAGGAGGAGAAGATGGAAGTCGCACTCAACAAGCTCAACGAAACGTGGGAGAAGATGGAGTTCCAGTTCATCCAGCACAAGGCCACCGATGTCTTCACGATCAAGATGGCGGAGGAGGACTTTGAGCTGCTGGAGGACAACCAGGTTCTTGTGCAGGGCATGATGGCAAACCGGTTTCAGGGGACTTTTGCAGACCCGGACTCCGTTGGGTGCGTGGGCTCCGACAAGCTTCGCGGTAAGACGCCCGGGATCAATGGCTGGAACAAGAAGCTCAACGGCGTTGCAGATGTGTACGCGCTGACGAATGAGATCCAGCGCACGTGGGCATATCTGGAGTCGCTGTTCATCCACTCCGAGGAAGTGAAGAAGGAGCTCCCAGAAGCCACCAAGCGATTCGAGAAGATTGATATCGCTGTGAAGGTACGGCACCTGAATCCCAGGTTACCTGGCTCCTGGTTTCCAGGACTCTGGCTCTCGTTTGCTCAACAGAATCTACGCGTACACAACAGCATGCAAAGATCCTAGCCATTTTGCGGCATCGGTGTCGGCTGTCTGTCCCATGTATGTCAACATTCTGTTCTAACTTACTATGGCCTCTTACTGCAGGCATGCTTACAAATATGTATTGATGTATCTGATGGTACCAGTGCATGTGGATGTGTGCAGCATATTGTGCCACGTACCCGACTCGAGTAGACTTAGGTTCACTCAGACCCCACCGCGTGGACTGTGCTGTCTACCATAGAGCTGTTGATATGCGGCTTGTCTATCTACAGCTAGAAGTGGAGGACGGTGTTGAAAATTCGCTTACCACATGCAGAGCTTCCTGGCCAAGTTCAAGCAGGAGAAAAATTGCGTCAAGGCTTGCAATGAAGACTCCCTGTACAAGCGGCTGGAGGAACAGCAGAGCGAGCTCGAGATCTGCGAGAAGGCGCTGGCAGAATTCAAGGAGTCCAAGCGACGCGCATTCCCACGCTTCTACTTCGTCTCCTCAAACGATCTGCTGGACATTCTCTCCAACGGTACCCTTCCCTTGCTATCATGTGACTGCTCGTCACACGTGTGATAAAGGTTCCCGTTTTCCGCACAGATTGCTGATGCCTATGAGCATGCAGTGACCTTTTGATAGCATGTAGCACCGTTAGGTCGTGCGTTTGTGTGCTTTTAATGCTTGGATCTGAGCAGCTAGGTTGACACTGTGCAGGCTGCATGTCTCGTGCTGATGATAAACCTTACACATTTTGCGATACACGTCATGATGTGCAATCCTGGCTCGCACTATTTCACCACTGTCACGTGTCTTCGCACGTGTACACCACACCGCGCAGACTTGTATCTGAACGTATGTCTCCCTGAGAATGTACACCAGGCCTTAAAGTTGCCAATGTCCATGTGGATGCAGTAGTGTTGTAAAACGGTACGTCATCATCGTCAGCTGCACTTCGCTGGTTACATACACACTCATGGAGACTTTGGGCGTGCAGGAAACAATCCCAAGCGCGTCATGACTCACTTGTCAAAGTGCTTCCAAGCAATTGACAGGTTGCAGCTGGACGACAAGGGCGCGAGGCCGGTGGGCCTGGGCATTGTGTCATGCGTCGGTGTGGAAGAGTGCGCCTGGAGTAGCCCACTATCGCTGGAGGGCAAGGTCGAGGTGTACATGAACGCTATCATTGACAAGATGCGGTCCGAGCTGAAGACTGTGCTCAACAAGTCGGTCAAAGCGTACCCAACCAAGAGCCGAGAAGCCTGGCTGTTTGATTGGCCATCCCAGGTCATCCTCGTGGTCAATCAGATCTACTGGTGCATGGAGGTTGAGGAGGCGTTTGCCGGCATGAAGTCAAACAAAAGCTCCATGTCCAGCTACAACGCAAAGCAGGTGGACCAGCTGACAAAGCTGATTACCGTCACGCGAACCGAACTCGCAAAGCCAGACCGACAGAAGGTCATGAACATGATCACGATTGACGCGCACTCACGAGACATGGTGGAGGCGATTGCTGCGAGCGGCAGTGACGACGTAGAGAGCTTCCAGTGGGTGTGTCAGCTGCGGACGTACTGGGACAAGGAGATCGATGACTGCCGCATCCGCATCTGCGACGCCTCCTTCCCCTACGGTTATGAGTACTTAGGCAACGGCGCACGCCTCGTCATCACCCCCCTCACCGACCGCATCTACATCACGGCCACGCAAGCTTGCTGGCTCTGCCTCGGCACTGCTCCTGCGGGCCCTGCCGGCACTGGTAAAACTGAAACCACTAAGGACCTCTCCGCACAGCTTGGCAAATCGATCTACGTGTTTAACTGTGCGCCAGAAATGGACTACCGCACGATGGGAGACATCTTCAAGGGGCTGGCGGCCTCGGGCTCGTGGGGTTGCTTCGACGAGTTCAACCGCCTCGTGCCAGAGGTGCTCTCAGTGTGCTCGGTGCAGTACAAATGCGTGACGGACGCTCAGAAGCGCAAGTCGCTGCTCCCAGGCCGCGGCCTCGAGCACAACGACAAGAATGGCAACAAAGTCGCTGCACTCTCATGGAAGTTTATCGCCGCCGACGGCGTGGAAATGCCTCTTGAGGAGGGCACATCAGGGTTCATCACGATGAACCCTGGCTACATCGGCCGCGCAGAGCTGCCAGAGTCGCTCAAAGCGCTCTTCCGCCCAATCACCGTAGTCGTGCCCGACCGCCAGCTCATCATGGAGAACATGCTCATGGCGGAGGGCTTTGTAGAGGCCAAGATGCTGGCGAAGAAGTTTGCAGCTCTACTACCTCCTCGAGGACTTGCTCTCGCCACAGAAGCACTACGACTGGGGTCTCCGCGCAATCAAGTCAGTCCTCGTCGTTGCAGGCTCTCTGCTCCGAGCCGAAGCCGGACAAGTGGAAGCCGACGTGCTCTTCCGCGCGCTCCGTGACTTCAACATCCCTAAGATTCTTGCTCAGGACATGATCATCTTTGTCGGCCTGCTCAACGACTTGTTCCCCGGCACAGACCCCGAGCGCAAGCGCGACATCACATTTGAGAAGGTGATCAAGCAGCAGACAATCGCGGCGGGTCTCACCGATGAGGACGACTTCATTCTGCGCGTTGTCCAGTTCTCCGAGCTCATGGCGATACGCCATTGCGTGTTCCTCATGGGCCCCACCGGCACAGGCCGCACGGAAGTCTACCGTTCGCTCGCACGTGCCATTCTCGTTGGCACCGACGCGCCGGAGAACGACTAACCTCAAGGTCGTGAACCGGCAGAAGGTTCTCATCAAGGACATCAACCCAAAGGCCGTCTCCACGCAAGAGCTCTACGGCTACGTCAACATGGCGACGCGCGAGTGGAAGGACGGGCTGCTGTCGTTCTACATGCGTGAGCTCTCCAACATGCCCGACGAGAACCCGAAATGGATCCTTCTGGACGGGGACCTCGACGCAAACTGGATCGAGTCAATGAACTCAGTCATGGACGACAACAAGCTGCTCACGCTGCCCTCGAACGAGCGCATCCGGGTGCTTCCCTGCATGAAGCTCGTGTTTGAGATCCGCGATTTGAAGTTCGCGACCCCCGCGACCGCAACGCGTGCCGGAATCTTGTACATTTCCGAGGGCGAGCAGTGGAGCAACATGGTCAAGTCGTGGATCAAACGCATCATGCCTGCATACGCGCAAAAGGCCAAGTGGAAGAACCCTGAGCAGCCTGCGAGTGGATCACTGCTCTCTTCGACAAGTACTGCCCCACGTCGATCTTCGAGATGAAGAAGGCGTACGATCACATCACGCCGCTGAATACGATGAATTTCGTTACTTCTCTCGTCAACATCCTAGAGGCTGCCTCATGCTCGACAACTCGATAACGAACAAGGCTGACCAGCCGCTGTTCGAGATGCTGTTTGTGTTCGCTGTCATCTGGTCCTTCGGCGGTGCACTGAACGAGAAGGACGGTATAAATTACCGGCGCAACTTTGACAAGTGGTTCAAGCAGACGTTTACAACGGTGAAGTTCCCCGGCAAAGGCACCGTGTACGACTACTACGTCAACTTCAAAACATCAAAGTTCGCGCCGTGGTCGGAGCTGGTTGTGGATGTCGAGTTCAACTCGCAAGCGCAGGCAATGGGCGCCGTGTTTGTGTCAACGCCCGAGACGGCATCGCTGCGGTACTTCCTCGACATGATGATCTCGATGAAGAAGCCGGTCATGTTTGTCGGTGGCGCAGGCGTTGGTAAGACGCAGCTCGTCAAGGGCAAGCTCAGCAGCCTATCGGAGGAGCAGCTGTCGCTCGCGATCTCATTTAACTACTTCACCGATGTCTCATCATTCCAGAAGATCATGGAGTCTCCGCTCGAGAAGAAGGCAGGCGTGAAGTACGGCCCTCCCGGCACGAAGCAGCTCGTGTACTTCATCGATGATATGAACATGCCGAAGCTCGACCCCTACGACACCGCGATGCCCATCTCTCTCATTCGTCAGCACCTCGGCTGGGGCCACTGGTACGACCGCAGCAAGCTGAGTCTCAAGGAGATCAACAGCACGCAGTACGTCGCTTGCATGAACCCTACAGCTGGCTCCTTTACGATCAACCCGCGCCTCCAGCGCCTCTTCATGACGATGGCCGTCGACTTCCCCGGGCAGGACTCCCTCATGAAGATCTACGGAACCTTCTTGCAGGGCCACCTCAAGCACTTCAAAGCCGATGTTGAAGAGATGACCACCAAGATGCTGCAGGCAGCGCTCGCTTTGCACGACACCGTGGCGTCCACCTTCCGCAAAACCGCCATCAACTTCCACTACGAGTTCACCATCCGCCACCTCGCCAACGTCTTCCAGGGCATGCTGATGTCGAACCCTGATAAGTTCAATGATTGCACCAAGATGGCGCGGCTGTGGCTGCATGAGTCGGAACGCGTCTACGCTGACCGCCTCGTCACACGCGCGGATCTTGACACTTACAACAAGAAAGCCGTCGCAGTCGCCAAGAAGTATTTCAATATCCATGACGTTGACGACTATTTCAAGAAGAATGACCCCAAGCCGCTCATCTTCTGCCACTTTGCTGGTGGCCTTGGCGAGAAAGTGTACAATGAGGTGTGTGTCGCTCCATGCCTCGCACAGGTCGCGTTTCTGGGCAACATGAAGTGCCAGGTTATGGGCGCACAAACCCACGCGATCCTGTTAAACGGGGTGTTCTCTGTGTCTCGAGCATGCATTACAAGAAATGCCAGTGTGCCTGTAGCTGACATAGGTGGCATATGAATCTCCTGGACAAGGATGCAAGTTCCAGGGACAATGATCATACCCTCTTTTCACGATGCCAGCTGCTGCACCCCAGCATGAATGCCTGCAGTCTTGATGCACCAAGAAAACGCCTGATAAGTGCCCAGTGTGCCACATCCGATGATGTGGATGTCCTGTATGCAGTGCTAGCAAAGTTTTTGGTAAGCCAGAAGAAATAAAAGCTCTTTGGCTCGAGAATCGGAAGGAGCTTCCCAGTCGTATGCAGTTCACATGTGACAATTAACAAAATCGATTGGGCAACACCCTCGCAAAAACAAGCAGGTCTTTCAACAACAAAGTCTCCCGATACCCCTTTGCCACCAACGTGAAGTGTAGCTGCTGAATGTCTTGCGCAAATGGCGCATTCATGCCATCTCCAAGCAGCTTGAGAGCAACACCATCTTAATCCTTCCCAGTAGCTTGACGCCTTGCGACGTCTCAGGTTCACGACTACCCCGGCATTTACAAGATTCTCATGGAGGCGCTGAGCGAGTACAACGAGACCAACGCCGTCATGGACCTCGTGCTTTTCGAGGACGCCATGAAGCATATCTGTCGCATCTCGCGCATCATCTCGAACCCTTCTGGCCACGCGTTGCTTGTTGGGGTGGGAGGCTCAGGCAAGCAGAGCCTGTCACGGCTGGCCGCGCACATCTGTGGCCTCACCACCATGACCATAGTCATCTCAGGCTCCTATGGCATGAACAACTTCAAGGAGGACCTGCAGAAGATGTACAGGTGAGGATTGCTTCGTCCCAAGCATGCATTCTGTCTTGTTTGCAAGCAGACCAGTAACTAGGGAAGGTACAAGGGGCTGGTCCGATAGATTTATGGATGGTATCATGAGATAGGTGCCACATGTATTGGACCAGGTTATGGAGAGCCCAGGTTGGATCCGGTAAGCTTGCCTCAGGTGATGGTAGCACTGGTTCCCAAGTTGCACTTGAAGGTGCCGATGCTACTGCTGGTGAAAGGGACATCATTGTCATGCTGAGTACATGTAGTGAGTGTCCCACCACCTCAGGCTATCTCTTGATCGCCATTCAGTGCAAAAGCACTGCTACAAGCTTTTTCCAACACAAGCATGGGTTTTATGGGACTTTTGGCAGGCCAGCGCCCTCCCCACGGGCATTTCGTGCCCTCTCAGACGTCGCAACCATATTGCATGCTGACCATGCTGGCGTTATCCGTGCAGGCGATCTGGCACAAAGGGCGAAGGCCTCATGTTCCTCTTCACCGACTCCCAGATTGTCGACGAGAAGATGCTTGTGTACATCAACGACTTGCTCTCGTCCGGAGAGATCCCGGAGCTCTTCCCCACTGAAGACAAGGACGACATCATCAACTTGATGCGCTCCGAGACCAAGGCGCAAGGGCTCATCGACAGCAACGAGAACTGCTGGGCCACCTTCATCAGCAAAGTGAAAGAGAACCTACACATGGTGTTCACCGCGTCTCCGGTCGGGGACAACTTCCGTATCCGCTCGCAGCGATTCCTGGCAACGGTAAACTCCACGGTCATCGACTGGTTCCAGCCTTGGCCAGAGGCTTCCCTGCACTCCGTTGCTGAGCGCTTCTTAAAGGAGATCGACCTGGGGACCGACGAGATTCGCAGCGGGTGGTTGAGTTTATGCCGTACTCGTTTGCTCTTGTAAACAAGGCGTCGAAACGCTTCCTGGAGGTCGAGCGTCGCTACAACTACACTACCCCCAAGACGTTCCTTGAGCTGATCAAGCTGTACAAGAATGTGCTCGCCAAGAAGCGCTCTGCGACCAACAACAACATTGACCGCCTCGAAACCGGGCTCACCAAGCTCTACAAGACGCAGAAAGACGTCGATGTGCTCGTCGACGCTGCACAGCGCATGGCAGTGCAGGTGCAGGAGAAGGTTGTCAGCGCCGACGCATTTGCGGAGAAGGTCGGGGAGGAGAAGGTGAAGGTGAATGCGGAGAACGAGGCCGCGCTAGTGGAGAAAGCCAAGTGCGAACAGATCGCAGTCGATGTGGCCGAGAAGCAGACGTCATGCGAGCGAGACCTGGCTGCTGCGGAGCCCTTGGTGCAGCAGGCTGAGGCCGCGTTGGACACTTTGAACAAGAAGGATCTAGGGGAGGCCAAGTCGCTCAAAAAGCCGCCCGCGGGCGTCGATGACATTACTGCCGTCATCATCATCCTGCTGGAGAATGCGCCGAAGGACCGCTCCTGGGCCGCTGCCCAGAAGCTCATGTCCAACGTCGACAAGTTCATGGAGCGCCTCAAGACGTTCAAAAGTGCGCTGCTCGATGACTATGCTTTGTGAGGTCAGCACTCGCTGAGGATGTGCTTGGTGCAGATGTGATGCACACATGGTGGCATGCCAATGACAGCCAGCTGAGCACTTTTTCTTAGCCCACATGGCTTGTTGACCGCAAGTGCCCAGCTGGTCCGTTGTTGCTGGGGTGCAACCAGCAGTTGACTTTGGGTTCATTTTGTGGATTGCAAGCAGTCGCTTGGTGTTACACACATGCAGATTGTGCACTCAATGGCTTGGTCCACGCGACCTGTTGACTTTTCACACGTGAATCAATGAGAGAATGCCTGCCACTGGTGGTACGATGGCCAGATATTGCCACAATCAAAGGTGACTTGATCTACCTAGCGGACGCTTATGAAAATCCAACACGAGTCATCCATGAAGGCAGGATCAGCAGCCTTCACACCCATAACAATCATGACCACCCCAGCAAAGTGGCATATCAACGGCATCGTCAACAGCACGACAAGAGGCAACACATGCAGACATCATCGACGAGGGCCAGCTCACAAAGAAGACAGTGGACGCCACACGCGAGTACCTCAAGCTACCGCACTTCAACAAGGAGTCCATCTCCAACAAGTCCAAGGCAGCAGCAGGCCTGTGCGAGTGGGCGATCAACATCGTGCTGTACTTCGACGTCGTCTACGAGGTTGAGCCAAAGCGGGCGGAGCTAGCGGAAGCCAACGCGAAGCTCGCAGCTGCAAACGAGCAGCTCAATGCCGTCATGGCAAAGGTCGCAGAGCTCAACGCAATGGTGCAGGACCTCGAGAACCAGTACAACATTGCCGTGAGGGACAAGAACAACGCCATCGCTGAGCAGGAGCGGTGCGACCGGAAGCTCAGTCTTGCAAACCGCCTCATCAATGCTCTCGCCTCCGAGGGTGAGCGCTGGGCAAAGACTGTCCAGCAGCTCAAGGTCGGCTACACGGTGCTCACGGGCGACATGCTACTCGCCGCAGCGTTTGTCTCGTACGCTGGGCCATTCACCTCGCCGTTCCGTGTGGACCTTATCAAAGAATTTGTGGCATACATGAAGCAGCGCAACACGCCGATGACGGAGGGGTTGAGCGACCCGCTTGGGGTGCTGGTTGACGCGGCGATCGTTGCTTCCTGGGTGAAGGAGGGGCTGCCTTCGGACCCGACGTCCGTGCAGAACGGGACCATTCTCACCAACTCGGAGCGCTGGCCTCTCATGATGGACCCGCAGCTGCAAGGTGTTGTGTGGATCAAGGAGCGCGAGGCCTCGAATGAGCTCAAGGTCGTGCGCATGGAGGATGACAAAAAGGTGCGATACGCAGTGCCCACTGCACAGTCATCAGTGGTGTCGCACGGCGATCATCCACCACTTGTATTGCTTAGGCACTGGGCGTATGTGAGCTCAATAGATTGCTAGCAACCCATGGCATGCATTTCTATTGCCTGGTTACGCAGTGCATGCATTCCACATGATGCCCTCTATGCTTGCAAGTCTTGAGAACCGACAGTTCAGTCTCTGTGGAGCTGAGCCTTGCAAGTGTTTGTGTGCAACAGGGAAGCGTCAACAACCTCTTTGGTAGCTCAGCCCCCATGGTTTGATATCCTGACTGATGTTGTTGGCACTGGTTTGCATGAGAATTTGATGCGTTCGATGCCTCACGCCTGCAAGCCACATGCATTGAATGTACGATGCACACTGGGTCATATTGACGTATTTTGACCATGTATGCTACGTCCAAACGTTGTCATACAGATCCTATTCTGCTTCTAAGCCACATATACAGCGTCTGCACCCAGCTGACATGCTCTCATGTTTCAGATCGGCATCATGGAGCGTGCGATTGAGAACGGAAACTCTGTGCTGATTGAGAACATGGCCGAGAGCATTGATGCTGTGCTCAACCCCATCATCACACGCTCGACCTTCAAGAAAGGACGCTCGATGTACGTCAAGCTGGGAGACAAAGAGGTGGAGTACAACCCCAAGTTCCGCCTCGTCATGCACACCAAGCTCTCCAATCCGCACTACCCGCCCGAGATCCAGGCCGAAACCACCCTCATAAACTTCACAGTCACAGAAGGCGGCCTCGAGGACCAGCTGCTGGCGCTCGTCGTCAACAAGGAGCGCCCAGACTTGGAACACACAAAGACACAGCTCGTGAATCAGAACACCGAGTTCACGATCCGGCTGAAGCAGCTCGAAGACGATCTGCTCTCTCGCCTGTCGACAGCCGAGGGCGATCTCACAGAGGATGTGGAGCTCATCGAGTCTCTTGAGGAGTCCAAGCGCGTTGCAGACGACATCAACATCAAGGTCACGGAGGCAAAAGAGACGGAGCAGATGATCACGATCGCGCGCAACAAGTACCGCTTTGTGGCTGCCCGCGGAGCGATGCTCTTCTTCCTGCTCAACTCGCTTAACAAGATCCATGCGTTCTACCAGTTCTCGCTCAACGCGTTTGTCGTCGTGTTCGCCCGCGGCATCGACCTCGCCCCTGGTGGCCGCAAGAAGCTGGTGCCCCAAATCGAAGAGCCTGCAGCCGCTGCTGCTGAGTCCTCGCCGGTGCGATTCCAGACAGCTCCAAGCGATGTGCTTGCCACAGGATTGGATGCATGAATGTTTACTCGTTGCATACTAGAAACGATTGCATCCTTTTTGTCCCATTGCATACTGTGACCTGGCACAGACTGAGCGTGCCGTAATACAGTGGGCAGTATAGTGTGGTCTCTGACATCTGGGAGGTGAAAACATCAGTGCTTTGCCACAGAGGCTTTGATCCCCATTGTTGTCTCGGATGTTCATGCGTTTTTGGGTACCTGCACCCAAAAAATCAGAGGATCTGGCGAAACACTGGAAAACATGTATGTGTTGGCCGTTTGACTTGCGATCTTTGACTGTATGAGAACGCTGTTGGAGCAGAATCCCCCTGGCATCGATAACTTAGCTGTACTCTACCTCCTTCCTCTGCCGCAATCAGTTGTGCTCATCATCAGCCGCTGGCAAAAGAACAATGACTTCAGCCGGACAACTGGCCATTCAAGCAGACCATCCCTCCTACTTGAGGTTCCGATTGCTGATAAACGTGTTTAATTTTGCGTCGACTCTGCAGCAATAACAGCCCATGCTGTGACCGAATGTTATGCGACATGGTCGAGCATCTGGCCTGCGCCATCTCCATGACGACGGTCATGTTACCACCTCAAGAATGGTATCAAGAAGCATTATGATGAACCACCGATCCGAATGCTCAGCTCAAGCGTGCGCTTGCTTGGCTTGCAGGCGGCTGGCGAAGAGGCAAAGGCAGATCAAGGCGAGGCCACTTCCACACCAGCCGGCGAGGCCGCGGCCCCGGCAGTGGAGGAGGAGGTGTTTGAGATGACAGAGGAGGAGCTCGAGGTCCGCCTGAACTCGCTGATGGAGTCCACCACCTTCACGGTGTTTGACTTCACCCGCCGCGGCCTCTTTGACCGTGACAAGCTCATCGTCACCTGCCTGCTCACCTTCCGCATCCTCCTGCGCTCCAAGAAGGTCGATGTCGCCGAGTATAACGCGCTCAGCGAAGGCAAGAAGAACCCTTCCCCCCCGCCCGCACCCAATGACCTCTCGCGCTGGATTGCAGAGGCGCAGTGGGCGTCGCTGGACGTGCTCTGCAGCTCCGTCGCGACGTTCAACAGCTTTGCAAAGGAGATGGAGAAGAGCTCCGATGACTGGGAGAAGTGGGCCCACAACGAGCGCTCTGAGGCCGTCAAGATGCCCGGGGACTGGGGCAAGGTGAACCCAGTGCACGAGCTAGAGGTCCGCCGGCGGTTCCGGGAGCTTCTGATCATTCGCGCGATGCGCCCAGACCGCATCACCAACGCACTCTCCAGCTTCTGTGAGTTTGTGATGGGCTCGCGGTACGTCAACCAAGCCGCCTTCAGCTGCGAGGTCATGTTCCCAGAGAGCTCATCGCAAACGCCTATCTTCTTCATCCTCTTCCCCGGCTACTCCCCCTCCAAAGAGGTCGAGGCCTACGCCAACAAAGTCGGCTACTCCGTCGAGAAGGGCAACTTGACACTCATTTCCATGGGACAGGGTCAGGAGAAGCCCGCGGAGGCGACCCTGGACAAGTACATGGAGCAAGGCGGCTGGGTGTTCCTTGACAACGTCCATCTCATGCAGGGCTGGGTGCCGCGCCTCGAGCGCAAACTCGAGATCGCCTCGGAGACTGCTCACAAGGACTTCCGCTGCTTCTTCTCTGCAGAGCCAATCAACGGAGCTCCCTTTGCAAAGATTGTGCCAGAGGCGATTCTACAGGTGTCCATCAAGGTGGCAAACGAGCCGCCGTCGGACATGAAGTCAAACATGCGTCGAGCGTTTGCGGCGTTTGACCCCTCGCTCGAGGAGCGTTTGGAGACGGAGAAGAAGCGCTCCTGTTTCCGCGCAATCCTCTTTGGTCTGTGCTTCTACCACTCTCTGCTGCTTGGGCGGAAGAAGTTTGGTGTGGGTATCGGGACCGGCGCGGGCTCAGGTCTTGGATTCTGCCGTGGGTACTCGTTCAACATGGGCGATCTCACGACATGCGGCGACGTGCTGATCAACTATCTCAACTCGTACGCGGAAGTGCCGTGGGGCGACTTGCGGTATATGTTCGGCGAAGTTTTTTACGGCGGCCACATTACCGACAACATGGACCGGCGGTGCTGCACGACGTACCTCGATGTCCTCGTCATCCCCCCCCTCCTGCCCAAGGGCGACATTGACGACCCCTCAACATGGGAGCAGCCCGTCATCGAGCTCTCGCCAGACTTCCACCCACCCGTGCCCTCGAGCTTTCCCGCAATCTCCGAGTACATCGAAACAAGCTTGCCGGCGGAGTCGCCGATCGTCTACGGCATGCACCCCAACGCAGAGCTCTCCTTGCTCACCGCGGAGGGTGAAACGCTCTTCAAAACGATCTTCAATGTATCTGGCGGCGGCGGCGGTGGCGGCGGAGGCGGTGGGGAGGACCGCGTGCGCGCCACGCTCAACGAGTACAAGGACAAGCTGCCAGAGCCGTTCAATCTCGTCGAGATCGAAGCGCGCGTGGTCGACAAGAACCCCTTCGTGGTCGTTGCGATGCAGGAGACAGAACGTATGAATCAGCTGCTCGTGGAGATGAAGAAGTCGCTGGAAGAGCTCACCCTGGGCCTGGACGGCGCCCTCAACATGAGCGCCGCCATGGAGTCGCTCGCCAACGGCATCTCCAGCAACACGGTGCCTGCGCGCTGGATGTCGCAGATGTCTACCCGCATTCAAGAGGTGCTGCCATTGTCTGCGTGGTATCATGACGTCCTCAAGCGCTACGACCAACTCGCGCTGTGGACGGACGGCGCTGTGACGACGCCCAAGTGTGTGTGGCTGCCGGGTCTCTTCAACGCCAAAGCGTTTGTCACAGCGGTCATGCAGACGTACGCACGCAATCACCGGCTGCCGCTGGACGTCATGTGCTTCATGACGGATGTGACGGACATGAACTACGAAGACGTCACCGAGAGCGGAGGTGAGTCAGCGTACATCTACGGCGTTTGCCTGGAGGGTGCTCGATGGGACCGTGAGGAGAAGTGCCTTGCCGAGGCTCTGCCCAATGAGCTGCACCCCTCGTTGCCTGTGCTCTGTGTGCGCCCTGTGCACTCGGACAACTACAACTTGACCGGCTACTACACGTGCCCGGTGTATGTGAACATGCAGCGTGCTAATGTGTACTCGGCGATCGTGTCCACCTTCACTCTTAAGAGCAATGTCCCCATCTCCAAGTGGGTGCTTGCATCGGTGGCCATCCTTCTGCAAGATGACCTTGCCTAGGCGGCCGTCAAGCGCCAGGCGTTGTACTTGAACTTGAAACTTTGCTACTTTTCCTGTGTATACCTGTGGAACCGATACGTGCCTGACATGCCCTTGTGATTGGCATCCCTTGTAAGCATGCCTCGTGAGGAGGGTGACTTAATCTGCTCAGTGTTTCAAGTGTGTTGCTATGACTGTCAGTTCACGACACAACTGTGCAGCTGTGCTACCTGTTTTTCTGGGAAATTGGCGTGAGAATTGCCAAGGCTACAAGCGCAGCCCTCGTGTGGGCGCCAGCATTCCTCTGACGTCCTTTGTGACTCCCGAGATTCCATGAAGATGGAAATGGATGCCTTGACTTGTGGCTTCAACCAAAACATGGATCGTTGCAAGGGGGCGATTGCGTTGCGTTGCTCGGTTGTTGGCACTCACTGGGCCACGCCCGTGGAATTCCGAGATATTCTCCGAAACCCAGTTCACAGCAGCTCTACACCATGACACATGGTATCAGCTTCACAGACCATCCACCTGAACATCTGCAGCTTTTGGATCATAGAAATGGACCAGGAAAGGACGTCATGGTGTAGGAATTGAACATGCCGTGGTCACTTGCAAAAACAGTTTATATACTTCGCGTCACCACGTGGTCGTCTCTTGAACAATTCGTGAAATATTAAATGTGCCGTACTCGTGTCCTCTCAACACAATGCTTGTCGAGGAGAAATGTGTTTTGCTGCTTGATGTTGGCAGCACACAAGTGAATAATCAACTGCAGGCAAGCACAAGGCGACGCTGAGACGCGCTCGCCCTGGACCATGTGAACCATAATCTACGTACTTAAGTACATTGAAGCCATTCAAAGGCTGCAGCAATGACAGGGTTGTGGGCTTGGGGTCTATATGCCGTTCTGCTCTTCTGTGTGACGAGTCGGTCGCATGCCTTCGCGGAGCAGCCCTGCAGGGGCCTTAGCTACAGCTGCGTGGAAAAATGTGCGTCAATCGATGTCATTTTTCCAAGATGTGAGAACGCGTTGAAAAACCTTTGCCTGGTGCTGCTGATGCATGCTCGCTAGTTCAGTTGCAGCATACACATCATACAATGTCTAGGCTGGTCCGACCAAGGCGTCGGTGAAACTGACGCACGCACTAGCACATTTGAAATATGCTGTAAGGTATCGAGTGCAACAGTGTGGGTCGTGAAGATTAGGGATGAAGATGCCCATGGCAGCCTGCGAGCATGCATCAGACATCACCTACACTATTGAACTCGATGCAATACGGCAATGTGAAATATGATGGTATGCGTCTCAATGATCTGAAGCCTTCGTGGGACCAGCCAGGCATGTTTGATGTGTATGTTGCAGGTGGCTGAACCCAGCAACTGTTGCAGGTTGCAGCAAACCCCAGGACTTAGGAATGCATACTTAGGAATGCATCAATAGACGCAGCAACGCACCCAATGCACTGCCAAAATATAAGGGATGATGTATGCATGTGTGATTGATGTATTTATGCCGGTCTCTCAAACCTGGTGGTTCCTTGAAGTTGTGCCGCCCTGTGCAGGTCAGGGGACACTTGCCAACGGAATTCAGGCTGTCCGTCTGGGCAAAGATTTCACCAGCGCTGAGGTACGACAAGGCCAGGGATGGCATATCACTGTCGATCAAGAATACTGTTACCAGATCCTGTACATTCACCATGCGCATGCAGCACGAGTTCAGGGCAGTCAGAGTCGCTGTGCACTTTGATATCGGGTCGGTCTGTCACCTGCCCCTTGCATGCACCATCCTCGACGATGCATAGCAGAGAGTGTGGAAATGGGTGCGCTAGCTCATGGCAGCTTTGAGGATCCTTCCAATGACAATCAACTGCACACAGGAGTGCAAAACAACGTCAAGTAAAGCATGCAATGCTGCAAAAAGTGTGCAGATGTGCCAGACGTTGCCACGGGAGGCGATCCCGATCGCTGAGGTGGATGCATTTGGGATCTACCCAAACCGCAAGGAGCTACAGAGCAAGGCACTGGCAAACAACACCGAGGTCGCAAGCTTTCCGCAGTTCACCAGCGCTGGCATCTACCTCCCGCCGATGGAGTCGTCCCATGCAACAAGCTGCGATAACGACGCTGCAGGGCGCGAGCAAGTGTGTGAACGAGCAGGCTCCATGCCGTATCTATCGCTCTCCTGGTGGGATGGCGCCATGATCACCCCCGAGCGAGCTGCACTTTCGTTTCAGGTGGCCATTGACATGCTGACCGCAGATGGCCAGCGCTTTCATTTGGCCCATCTGGTCGTGCGTTCCCCACATCAGCCTCTGGGTTTTCGGGTTAAAATGCCCGGAGATACACAAGTTTTTGGGACGAAAATGGGGTCGACATCCATTCTGGCGAAGCACCGCCCCACACCGGCACCCTCCACCGCCACACCGTCCCTGCATGCCTGTATTGAATCTTGTGCGCTGCCCTATTGTCAACCTGCCAACATAGCTACATCGTGCTCAGGCTTGCCAAATTTGGCTTGATTGGCTCGACACTCTGTGCACAAGGCTCTGCCCTTCTGGGCTGATGTGTCTTTCTTCAGCACCTACCGCATCTATCGCACCAATTGAGAAGAATGAAATTCTTTTAATGTCATTTCAATTGGCTACCAGCAAGGGCTGAGGCGTCCAAGGAGACAGCATATATGGTACCATGTCTCCACATGGACACTGGCAACTTCCATAGCTGCTTGGGAATTGTTACAGTGAATAACAGGGCAGTAAAGGACTCAAACTCCTGTACTGCTCCACAGATACAGCTGCTTGCAGCGCACGCACTCTGTATTCTGGCAAGAGGGTGAGCCACCTGAGATATGCAGACTCGGTGCCTTGCCAGAATGGGTTCTGACCCCAGTTCTGTCCCAGCAAATCATGCATTTTCGGGCATCAGGACCCGCAATTGACAGAGTCTGGCAAAACACCGTGCAGACTCGAAAGGCCACGCTCACAATCACGGTCGTCTTGAGTCCGAAAGCAATCTCTGTGATCATAAAGCCACGCAACGAGAACAGTCCAGCGCTAGAGGATGACTCTGAAGGGTTTCGGACATACACAGCAGGGCGCATGGAGTCATGGGGCCCTCGCATTCACCACATCTACCTTGAGCTGCAAGGCAATGCAACAGCAAGCCGGTCAGACCTGCGCGTGTGGATTGATAGCGTCGAGCAAAGCCAGTGGAGCACTTCAGGCAACATGTCAGCTCCGCCCGTCTCGTACGTCCCTTGCATATCCTGACGGTCACTGCGGTGACGCAGTGTTCAAACTGGCGCACGGCTTGTATCCTGTACACAGGAGCAGCATCAAGCCTTCCTGCTCACAATGCAAGCATCAACACTTTCTTTTGAATGACAGAGCACATGCGACTTGGGTTATCGGCAGCGTTTTGCCAGAACGGCGTTTGACCCCATGTCTGTCCCCAAAATTCAGGCATTTGCAGGAGCCTGAGCCCAACAACCACTCTGCCTGGCAAAGCACTGGTTATTGGCTGCACGCGGAACACAGCACGTGGCCATGTGCCTTCCGCTTCTCACTCAATCTCTGGGAGCTTGGGCTAATCCGTGCAGTAACAGGCTTTGAGAGAATGCTGCTTGCCATTTGCCACGTGCAGGACTTAGGAATCCTGACCGGCCAGAATATGGTAGGTCAGAAATCCTGCGTCAGGACAGATTGTGCAGATTTAGAGAGCTTTGTGTACATGCGTCCAGCTGCATTTAGCGCTGTCACACCTCGAAGTGAGAAAGAACTGCCTTGGTAAGGATGCTGCAGCTGCAATTCCACACTCAAACACCTGGTGTGGAAGGTATCATTTATCTAACTCAGAACATAGCAGACAAAACGCAATGACGGCGGCGCATTATGTCCACACGCGGTTCACCGCTGAGGATCCAGGCGTCCCCGCACGTTGGGAGCTTTGATGTGGGAGAATGGAACATGCAGGCTACTGAACGGGGGAGGGTTTGACATAATGTACATTGGAGGGTACCAGAAGACATATGGTGGGACCTTTGTGAAAGCAGGGGGGTTCACGCTACTTGCAGCAGGTGCATACGTCCTTCCAAACCCCGCGTGCACCCGCATGCTGCTTGCAATGGATGCTTTGGATCACAGGTGCGAGCTGTACACAAGGATAGGGCATGAAAATGAAAGGCACTTGACAACGATTGCAAGAATCATGATAATCCCCGTTTGAGGTGGCTTATCATGATGTACCCTACGACCTTTGAAGATTCGCCAACAGCCCTGTCTTTCCAGGCCTCCTGTGTGCTCATGTGATGTCAGAATGCGGCGAGGAATGTGCGAGGGGATGCCCAGCATCGAGAGCTATCAGGCAAACCTACTCATGCTAGCCTGTCTCACAGAAATGGCACCAAGGTGAAAAGCAAAGCATTTGGCGACGGCGACAATATGTACCGGTCGTACGGTGTCTTCTTTGCAACACTACCGCATCCACATGGACATTGGCAACTCAAAGAACTACTTGCGAAGTATGTATGGGCTCAAGCATTCGGATTTGTGCGGATTGGGAATAGCTTGCGAGCCATATTTGCATCTGACAACGCTTGCGTTGTGTGTTCCGATCCCGCTCTTGCCAGGGCACACACTTGCAGCAGCATAGCCGCTTTGTGCCAAGCATGGGATCTTTATGTCCCTGACATGCTGGTGATACCGCACCTGGCATTACCTCCGAAATGTTCACCAGTTTTCTTGCAACGGCGTATCATACACCCAGACTGATATCTTTAGTCATCTTTAGACATCTCGAGGACTGCGATGTCGCACAAATGCGTCCTCAGGACGTCAGGGTCCACTTGACGTTTTGCCATTGCCCGGTCAGACATGAGATTTGACTCACACAACCAGTGTCAGAGTCTGATGGCCAGCTTGTCGTTGCAGGCAGCTATGGGCGATGGCAACCAACTTCACAGAGTTCTTGCAACCCCGTGACAGGTTGACCCCGTTGTACGAGGGCGCCTATGCACAGCTACTTCCAAGCAATGGCACGGTCTTCATGAATGTTCTTGATGTCTACATTGCAAACGCAACACGAGCAATCGTAGCATCTGCCTCCTTGGTCACTTCAGGCTTGATGGTCGGCCAGACTCAGCCCATGCAGTGCATGGACGGCACGGGGCACGCTGTGGCTGTGCAAGACGTGAAGGAGTGTGTGGAATTTGGCTCTGTGGCGAACCTCACGCTGAAGTTTGTACCGGACAGCTGCAAACCATTGAGCGAAGAGGACAGGCTGCCAGGTGTGAAACTGCCTCTTTCTCGACGTGTGATTGTGATGCGTCTTTCCACAGTCCACATGGTCATTGGCAACTCCGAGCGCAAGCTGAGACCTCAAGTGCCCATGTCATGGCCTAAAAAACTTCCCATCACACTCTTCCAGACACATAGTTTCACAGGGGAAGACCCCAATTTTGGTAGCGCATACGTCCTATCTGGCATCACCTGCATGCCTGATGCAAGCCAAATAGTCACGCAATCTTCAAGCATGCAGCACGCTGTGCAAGTCGAAGATGATCGGCGATGGTTTTGAGGAAATGCCACCATACTTCAACTCCACCTATTGATTTGCATCTGCATGTGATAAGTAGGCAGGCATTGGAGGAGATAGGAATCATCCAAAATGAGTGCTTCCCCAATCGAATTCCAATGCAGCGCTCGAGCATTTCTTGAGCATGCCTACGCATGCGATACATCCAACCCATTCCAGCCCCCGCCCTCGCAAACCGAGCAACTTGATGCAGATCCGGTAGCTGAGGATATGAGTGTCTACGAGCGAATAGAGACAAGGAACCTCAAGATGTCGAAAAGCATATCGTCGACGACATTTGGCATCGGAAGTGCATGCACTGCGGGAATCAACATTGCGGCGTCCAACGCGGCAGCAAACTGCGGAGAGCTCGGCCAAGCACTGCTCTCTGGAGGCGCTGGAGTAGGCCTGGCCGCGCTCATGTCAAGCATGCAGAGCTTCGCGATGATATCCCGCCTTCCCGTGTACCACACCCACTACGTCTACAACCTTGCTGATGGCTTTTCTTGGGCAATCCTGGACTATGCCTCGCGCGACGAATACATTATTCAGCAGACCGGCCGGCGGAGGCTGCTTGAGTCAGCATCGCTGACTGTGCAGGGGAACCTTCTATACCACACGCGACCAACTCGTTCGAAAAGGTCCGTGCCCATAAGCCGCGCACATGCTTGTAGAATGATGAATAAACCCATCAGGAATCAAGCCATGCTGGTTATTTGGAGCTTTGGCCACGCGCACCTTGTATGACGATGCATTACCACTTGTAACAAGCCGGTGGTTGAAGGGCAAGCATACAATGAGGAAATGATGTGTTGTTTGCAGCATATCGATTGACTCCAATGGACTCATGTCTGCGCTGCATCCCTGTTCAAGATGTCAATCAGCCGCTGAGAGGATGAAGCAACTTTCCATCCCACATCGCAAGGCTTCAAAGGGCCTGTGGTATTGATATCCAAACAGGCTCGCGCATCTGTGTTCACTCCATGCTGTCCGCTGAACAGATGTGCAGGGCGTTTGCTCGACAAGGGGGCCAGTCTCGCGGCTAACGGCCTGCCAGCAAAGCCTTGAGAAAGCAGGGGTTTGCCAGACCTTGTAATTTGCAGGTCTAGATGCCTGAAAATGCATGAGTTTTAGGGACAAATAAGGGGGTCGAAACCTGACTGGCAAAGCGCTGTGAGAAAGGATGAGGACTCATTCTACAGGCAACATACTGGACCCTTGTGCAGTAGTTCTTGGCCAATGCCCATGTGGATGCGGTAGTGTTGAAAAAATACATATCTTCATCAACATGTGCAGGTCTAATGGAGGAGCGTCTGGCACCGACGCACCGCGCACGAGAATGCTGCAGGACTTGTCAACCCAAACGCTTGGCTTCTCGACAGATGATGCCCTAGCCTCCCTCCAGGCAGAGGTCGCCCGCGCCAAAGTCGTGTGGCAGACGAGCTCAATGCGAGTAATGATCATGGCCATTGTGTTTGGAGCAGGACTGGTGCTACACGCCGTGCTGCTGTTCCTCTGGCCGAGGTTGTCAAGTCTGAAGAATCGGCCTCTTCCAAAGTTCCTGGTCTTCCCCAGGCTGGAGTTCATTCTCATCATCACCTTCACATCAGGCATGGACCTGCTCTTGGGGACAAACTGACATGCATATGAGCGACATTGCCCAAATCCCATGCATCCCGCTGTGCAGTGCTTTATGCCTCACCATTTCATAATGCTTCCTTGTCATGGCAAACACCAAAGACATTGAACTGCATTTGTTGAGCTAAACACGCCCATACGCTTCCCCTTCCTCCCCCGCCCCATGGTTGGGAAATGAGCATCAGCTTCGGTACCATAAATTCATTGGTGTTCTGGCCGTGTGTTCTGCGAGTGTTTCCCAACGTGCCAAGAAAGTTTTGAGCTCTCAAGCTGGAGTTGTAGGTGCCGGAGAGGCTGTGGGCATGCTGCTTTCGTGCAACTACGCTGCAAAATACAAGCTGGTCGGCATCATCACGCTGCTTGTAATGGCTCTTGCGCTGCTGGGTGTCTACTGGCTGTTGGGAAAGTACATCTACCGCAGAGGTCTGTATGGAGTGCACTACTTTATTGGGACTGGAGACGCCGTGTCAACAGACGGACGAACATGGATCAAGGCACGCCTCTGCAATCTGCTTAATGCTATGTTTCATTATCACTCATGTGAATCAACGCAAACGCGGTTGAAGCAGTGAGTCAGTGCTGGATATCCTTGTGTGGCCTGCATCAGAGTTGGTTCTTGGCCTGCAGTTCCTGCTATATCATCGGATACATGGGTACTGGAGCGTTGCAAATCAAGCTATCGCGCCAAACCATCTCGAGCCAGCTCGTACGCGTACACTGTGCACGGGCAACATCGACCCCATCATGTTCCTCCGAATGCTCTGGCGCTTCCACCAGCTCGATCGAGAGCGGACCCAGTCCTACGAGAACCACATCAAGGCCATCCAGGTCGAGATCGACCTGCAAACTGCCGTCCGAGAGAAGACAAAAGATCTCAGGACTTCCAAAGACGACATGCCTGTGAAGGAATGGCAGCCAGAGACTGCGTGGGTTGGCGCAGTCGAGATGCCGTATCACAGCAGATTTGTCAAGAAGCATGGTACCAAAGTGAAGGGCGCCGTTGGAGAAGGGACCATTCAGCCCTTGAGAACATCGGGCGACAGCAATCGGAGCTTGCCAGCAGCGGCGGCCTCGACACAGTGGGAGGGTGACTCAGACAGTACCGACGATGAAACGCACGCCGTGCTGCCATGCAATAATCTTGTACCCGGCAGCTCGAGCTCATCAATGCAGTTCCTTCTCTACAAGGAGCGCCTGCCGTGCTTGCCACCAGTAGCCACTCCAGGCAGCCACGCGGATGATAACGAGGCATCTGCACTGCGTTGTGGTAGGCGCTTACCTACCAGTGAGGGTGCACACGCTGTTCGACGTCAGGCAACATTCGATATGGATGACAACACGCACTGCGAGGATTGCAGGTTGGTGTTTGAGGCCGATACAGTGCCTTTGTTTGAGGGTGTGGCCCCTGGGGACGGAGACACTGGGCAGGGGGAAGCTGCGGCTGCTTTGGACGCGTACCCGACAGCTCTCCCACGATCTGGTCTCCTGGATGCACAAGACGACATGGAGCTGTATAGTGGCTGGAATATGGAGCAGGAACGGCAGCTGGTGCTGCTGAGCTTCCAGATGATGGATCGCTTAGGTACTCACCCTCCATTGTGTCCACACGTCTCAACAGATTGTGGGTTCAAGCTGCATGTCGATTTGCTGGCAATATGCAGCTAGGGGATTATGTGGCTATGAGCGCTGTCTATTGCCGTACTTATCTGCGCGTCAATGTGTTGAATTGCCTATGCAATGGGACCACCAAGTGCACAGAAGTATATGTGCCCTCGTGCCATTGTGTGCCTCACCCGCCACATTGTCCGTGCCACTATACAGCCTTTTGCCTGGTTCTGCTGCACATCAGTGCCATCTGAGGGACCTCTTGCCAACAGTGGTCAACCCGGAGCAGCAGGATGCCGAGCCATCTTGTGAAGCTCGCCCACCCATTATGCATGCAGGTGTCTTGTTTGAGGACCACCGAGGCCACATGAGCATACCCTCAGTGCACAAAGGCACCGAGCTCATCTTCCGCTTCGCGATTGGCTTTGTCACTGGAGTGGCATCAGGGGCAAATCTATTGCCGGGAAGCCGTGGCGCGTACGCTGTCCTGGTTGTTCTCGCCACGCTGAAGGCAGCGTATGCCCTGCTCATAACCTTGTTCGTTCCCAACGTGGACCGCGTACGTGCACTCGGAGACGCTCTCTCTCAGTGGTGTGATACCGGGGCTGCCATCTGCATGGTCCTCCTGCAGCGCTTCTACACAGAGGTGTGTTCTCAGCCTTGATAGGGTAAATGGCTGGGAGGCTGTGTGTGTGGGGGCTTATATAATTCTACTCAACTTTTTCGCCGTACATGAAATAGAAGACCTTGCTGACACACTTAATTGCCTTCGATGACGAGTTATTGCACGATCTTCATACACTTGGCGCTCTACCACTCCGAGTGGACATTATGGCTGCAGTTGAGCGCAAGCACCGTTAGGCTGCAGCCCTGTGGGACTGTTTGGACACATTTGCATTCACACTTCGTCCTCCGCAACAATAAGTGTTGCCGTGTGACGTAGAATTGTAACATGCGTTCGGTCGATGGGACGCCAGTGCCCATTCTGATGTTGATGTTTCTTTTTACAGCACTATCGCATCCACATGGAATTCTAGACAGCATAACAAATAACACAGCAAAACAAAAGAAACACCCCCCCCCACCCGTGCCTGCTTCCCAGGGCCTCCCATGATGGATTGCAGAGGCATGGAAATTCTGCTTCGCAAATCTTTCGCAAATCCAAAGCGGCCCTCTGCATCACTTTGGCCGGTCAGGTGGCTTACTTTTTGAGGGCAGAATGCTGCCGCAGCTGCATTGCAAACGGTCCGGTAGGGAGCGACGACTGCACAAGATTGCACAGCAGCACCTGATCCATTTGCATCTCAAACCTAGTTGCCACGGATCACGGTGTGAATGCACCATGGTATCAACTTGTTGTGTTATCTATCAAAGCATCCTGATACATCATCATTAGAATGCCCAGGTCCATGGATTCATGTGACATCACCCATTCACGCACAAGATCAGCCTGACGCCCTGTGGGCATGTCCTCGTAGGTGTAGTGCTCGCTTGCGAGGACCTGGCTTGATCCTCGATTGATTTTCTTTCCCTTTCTGGCTGTCTCGCTTGTTGTCAACGTCGTCTTCTTTGGGCTGGCGTATTCTTTTCCTTGGTTGTCACCGATTCATGCGTTTCATTGCAGGCTGACACTGCCAACATCCACATGACCGGCCTTGGCTACCAGACAGCACGTGCCACGGTTGCAGATGTTATGGGCATCGCCCCAGGGCAAGAAGGCCGCATACAAGTGGCAACTCTTATTCTGTCCATCCTCTCCGTCATCATCAGCCTGCTCATCGTGTGGACGTTCATGGTCTTGAGGCTGTTGGGCGTGATGTATGTCAAACAACAGGTGAGCTCCCACATCGTAATGCAGCCCTCAACCTTCATCTGTCCCTGTCATGAATGTCTTGCAGCCATTGCAGCAACTCCCAATGTCTGTTTCCTTGCACAAAGGAAGCGCACATGCCGTTTGAAGCAGGGGTGACAAGTGAGCTTAAGATGTACATACACGCTCAAATGCTATCCAAAGCGATTCACGATCTCTCTGACAGTGAGTCAGGACTGTTGCTATCGCTCTTCACTACAGCGCGGCAAAGTGAGACAGTGTCCGCTGCTCCAAACGGCTCAGGGATGACGAGCAAATGTGGAAACGAGGGCGTCATTTGATTTTGTCATCCAGGTCCAAGAAATCCAAGCAGGCGAGCGGCAGCCGCCAGCAGCAAGAGCGATTCCAGACACAACAATGACAGGAGAGATAATGAGGTACATCACGACGCACAAGTTGGAAGAAAACACCCAAGAGCCTGCACCTGCTGCTCCTGAACCACTTGGCAAGAAAGAGCCCAAACCAAAACGGACAGCGTCCCCTCCATCACCCTACCGGCCGATACCCACTGAAAGCTACGTCAGCTCGGTGTTTATGCCTCAGTTTGTCATGCCTTCCGAGATCCAGCCTCATCCCCGGCAACAACCAAAACGAGGTGGCCCTCCTCCGCCACGCATGGTGCGGCCTGCACAGCCTACAAGGCAGACCAGTCTTGTGCTTTCTCACATGCATACCGCAGAGGAGCGCTTTGTGCCGCAAGTGATATGCGCTCAGCCACCGCCGCCGTCTTTCCTGGCAACACTCCAGGCAAAGCTTTACATTAGCCCTACTGGGAGGAAAGAGATGCAGAGTCCAGTTGACGATGAACCGAAACCGGCTGGCAAGCCATCTGGGTTTAAAGCTATCCTGGCAGCCATTCATTTGTCTCGAGGCATCAGACGAAGTCAAGTGGCTGTAGCACCTGAAGCAGGCAATCAGACAGGGACAGGGAAGAAAGGAAGCAAACCAAAAAGCAATCAAGACGGAGACAAGTCCGCAGATCCAGGCACCGGGAAAAAGGGGAAAAAGGCCAAAGACGGTGCCAATCAGAAGGACAAAACGACACCTGCGCTGCCAACGGGCTGGACGCCTGCCAAGCCATTCACATTGCATCAGACAGATTCTAGCCGGTACAAGTAGATCCCGTTCAAAGCCCCTGAGTCAATGTGTGTTTGCTGTCAATCATGAATAGTCTTTAAGATCGCAATAATATTGCGATTCACTATTCATCTAGGTGCTGTGTCTCGACACGTTTCGTCACTTTTTCTCTTGAGACCAGCCATTCAATTGACCGTGGAGATGACAAAAAATGGATGCGGTGCCCTCAACTGGACGGCTACTATGCACGAGCGTCAGTGCTGGGAACGATCGCAGCGCCCATGGAGAAACACCAAGGGGCGGCATTTACCCACATGGGTACAATGCAAGTCCAAACCGTCACTGCATGGGACGACTTCAAGGTTGGAAAATGACGTGGCCCTTACAAACTGGTGGTGGCCTTTCAACCCCCGACAGTGCACGGGCAGGGGCGCCCCCACAGCACAAGACCGCAGGCAGAGCTTCAACGCAATGCACTCAATCAGTCAGACGCACTTGATGCATTGGCAGCCAAACCTGGTTCCTTAAACAGCAAAATACAGCGACACATACATCGCATGGCCGAATTACCCATGTCATGCAGTCGCCATGACTCCACTAATGTGACAACAGCCATCCTGCACTGCAAGCTCAAATAGCAGGGCATGCTGCATCAGCAGTCTAAAGACAAGTGGCAGGGAGCAGCATGGCATGTCATCACGACGGCAGCACATGAAACTTGTTGGCAGAGGCCGCAGCAGCTGCTGGAGCTGCAGCTGGGCGCCTCTTGCCCTTGGCTGCACTGGGTACGCCAGCAGTGGCCCAGCCATCATCCATGCCCATGACATCGTTCACATTGCGCGCTTGCGTTGTAGAAGGGGCCGATGGGGGCTGCACTCCCACTGCCTGAGCGTTCTTGTTCTTCTTCTTCTTCTTGGCGCTGGTCTTTGCCACGGATGCCTGGTTCTTGCGACGAATGAACTCCGCCACAAATGAACTCACCTGAGCCTTGAGCCCCAGATATGTCTGCAGCCAAGCCGTCTTTCTTACATCAGCGGGTGCGCAGATGACTACCAATGGGAGCAATGTCATGTAGGCTAGACATGTTGCATTGGATTTCCGAGCGATGGGCAGGGTCGACATGGACAAACTATATTTGTCTTGTGTCCCATGATCCCTGACCAACATGCCTCCAAGCCTTGTGGAATACGCGATTGTTCCAAACATGCCTTGTTCTGTATCCAGAAGTGTTAATAAGCTCCATTTTTGTTGTGGCCATGAGCAGCGAGTGTTGTTGCATTGAGGAGCTTACGCTTTGCTCCACAGACCTGAGTCACGGAAAAGAGTGTCACCCCGCACCAAGTTTGAAAACAAGTACAATGAAAGTGCCAGTTCACCGGAGTGATCCTAGCATCTCCAAGTCATAAAAAGAATTGCAGCAACGAGGCTGAAAATGGACGTTCAGTATTGTGGCAAAGTGGACTGGTGCATACCGTGGCTGTGTCCTGAATCTCCCAGTTGCCATCAACACTGAGAAGGAAGGCGATGAGGTCCATGGTACCACCCAGCTCGTTCATTTTGGCCACGCACCAGTCACGGAAGTCAGGGTTGTTGACCAGCAGAGGATGACCGAGCGAGGGGTTCTCGTCCCTGAGTGACGCCTCGATCGCAGCCTTGATGTTGGGGTCCATCTCTTCCACAGGCCTCAGGGCCGCAGCGTTCTGCGCGGGCGCAGGCGAGGTGCTGCCAGGGGCCTGCCAGCTGCTCGCAGGCTGCTGTCGCGCAGGCGGTGCAGAAGATTTGGCGACAGATGCGGCCCAAGCAGAGCGCTGCTGCTGCTGCTGCTGAGCAATAGGGTGTGGTGGCTGTCCTTGAGCTCCACGTGCAACGATGCTCGCTGCCGTTGAACGGGCTGGGGGGGGGGGGCGGCTGCCGTTGTTGAGGCCGCTGCGAAGGCTGCTCTTGAGCCGTACCTCCATAATCCCACAACAGGCCTGGGTCCTGTGCCACTGGCTGCGGCTGGGGATGACCCTGATGCACACGGTTTACCTCCTCCTGGCGCTGAATGTCGCGGAGTGACGGCAAATGAGAAGGCAGCGCGGGGCTGCTGTTCCAACCCGTCTGTCCTTGCGGTTGGTAGCTGGCCGTGTCGTAATAGCTGCCCCCCTCCAGGTCTGCCGCACTCTCCTCTTCATCCATGAGATCTCGGAGGTTGGGCACCTGTGTGCCGTGAGTTTGCACGCCCCACGCACCCGCAGGTTGCTGCTGGCTATACTGCCCCATGAAGTCCCCGATGGTCGTTCCGGCACGAGGCTTCGCGCCTGTGCCACTGACAGGGCCCTGCGCAGCAGCTTCAGCGCGCTTGCGCGAGAGTTCAGCCTTCTCTTCCTCTTGAATCTGCTTCAGACTCTTGACCTGTGAGGGCTGTGCAGGAACAGGTGCTGGCACCCCCCAGCCGGACATTGTTGCTGCAGGGGAGTCTGCGGGCCCGCGCTCCGCCTTTCGCGGCAGCGCTGCAGCCTGCCACGCGTCGGCTTCCGCCGCATCAGACTGAAGCGAGCGCTCGTGCTCCTGCTGCAACTGCATTCGCCTGTGCAACTCCGCTTTTTCCTGCATCTGTAGCTGTGCAAGGGTGTGCTGTGGCAGCTGATCAAAGTGATTCTGAACCCCGCTAGCCCACGGCTGCTCCACAGTGTGCTGCACTGCTCTCTGCTCTTGAGGCTGCGATTGTGTAGGCCCTGGTGCTGCCCAGCGGGCCAAAGAAAGGGTTTGAGCCGCCATGGCACTGTCGCTCATGTCCGGCACGAGCTTCCTCTGCCCAGCAACCTGCCAAGTGTCGGTCTCGGCCTGCTGCTGTGCCTGCTGCGCGCGCTCGCGCTCGTGCTGCAACTGCATCTGCATCTTTTCATGCATCTGCGACTGAGCGAGGCTCTGATGGTGCTGTATCATGTGCTGCGATGACTGGTGGTCGGGCCAAGGGTTGGCCTGGCCAAAGTCCAGGTTGTGGGACAGCTGTGGCACCTGAGACTCATGCATCCTGGAATGCATGCCAGAGGTTGCCATGGCAGAGCTACCCATGGGGTGCTGCTGCTGCTGCTGCTCATGTTGCGCAGACTGCATGTGCTGCTGCATTTGCTGCATTTGCATCTGCTTTTCTGCATACTCGTGCAAACGAGGCGCCTCCTGAGATACCGGGGTTATCCCAGACGGCTGACCCCAGTGGTTGAAGGAGAGAAGCGCCTGGTTATCTTGCACGCCGCCCACGCTGAGCAGCTGCAAGTCCTTCTGAATATTATCTACCAGATTGGGAGCCGCCTGCAAAACCTCGAAAAGCTGGCACGTTGCTACACGCGCGCATGAGGTGAACGTCCGTATGTTGAAGATATATGAAACCAATGCCAGGCAAGCCTCGTGCGACTTGAACTCACCATTCAAGGACAACGCTTTTTACACACAGGACATACCAGCTGCACCGCCCAGTTCAGATGCGCTATGCAATGAGCTTGCAGTTGAGCATAGGTGCGTTGGGTCCCGGCATCTCTCATGATTGTGCTTTACCTCAGGGAAGGCCCCAATCAACAGTCTCAGTGGAGACAATTCCGCATATGTGCAACGAACTCGCTCAAGACATCGAGAACCCCTATCGCAGTGCCCTTCCCAGGAATATATCGATGACTGCTGCTCTAAAGCGCTTCTCAGAACTCTGTCAGACAGAAAAGGCGATCGACGGAAAAGCAGGAATGGCGCGTACGGCTTGCGACTGAGGCAGGTCCTGCTGCTGGATCCGAAGCTGCTGCAGCTGTTGCTGCACGGCAGTTGGCTTCATCGCCACATTGCTGCTAGGCGGATTGCATGGCGTCGGCACCGGCGCTGAGACAGCATGCAGCTGGTTTGTGTGCTGCAGCTGCAGCTGCTTCATCAGCGCTTCCTGAGTGATATTCAGCTGGGCCTGCGTCATCCAGAGAGCCAGGAACTGCGAGAGCTCATAAAACTCTGTCGGCTCGTGCACCGGCTGCTCGGCTTGCATGAGTAGATTGGGCGGCAGGTAGTTGTTGGCGTACCAATCCAGTAACATCTGCCGGCCAAACGGCCCCTGCAACTCGCCTTGCGGGTCCCTGCACCACATGTCTCAGCTGCTGAGATGGCAAATCACACAAGGTGATTCCACAATGGACGCTGCAGTGGTCTGGCCCTCATTCTCCAAATCATCTGCTCTTAGCACAACATGCATCGCATGACGTGCTAAGTAGATCATGAAGAACGCGTGTGCTCTCTAATTTGACAACAGATACATGACAGAGCTCATGTAGCTGATTCATCTCATCCAAGTGATGCCCACTCAGTTGAGCGCACGTTCTCACCTATACTTCCATTGGTCAGCCGCCAACGCCCAGATGAAATTGCGAATGCCGATCTCCTCGAGTTCGGAAGTTTGCAGAACTTCTGCTTGCGGAAACCCTGGGGGTGGAGAGAGCTGCGCTGGAGGCTTGCTAGGCAGAGCTGACTCATCGCTGACGCCGTTGTGAGCGGTGCTTGGTGGCTGCACGTCCCTTACAGCTGCAGCCCCTTCCTCCCTCGCAGCAACCCCTTCCGTGTTGTTGAAACTCCACACATCGTGAATCACCTCGGCCGTGTTGACGCCCGATGGCAGGGGAAGCTTTTCACCAACCTGCATCGGCGGCCAATGTAAGCAAGGACCCCAATCACGAAATGTACCAAAACCGGTGGAGTTTGGGCAAGCTTCTGGTACAGTCGCAACCACACACTGCAAGACCGCAAGACGGCATGAACACAATTAGAATGCAGGGAAAGAGAGACCCGAGTGCCGTTGCCTGCTACAAAACGCACAGCGAATGATGCCGAGGCGTGCAGCCAAGCCCAAAACCTGATTGGCGTGCACAAAGCGTTGTGGTATGCAACAAAGGAGGGAGGTCAGCGAAGGACGCGCACCGTTTCCTTGAGCGAATGGAGCACTCCCACCATGTCTGCTTTAGTGTACCTCTTGCCCGGGGATGTGGGGCCCTGAAACAAGGAACCAGGTGCTGCAGGCGCAGCTGCCGTGACGGGTCGAAGTCCACGACCTCGCCCAGCATCAAACCCTTTCCCTGTGCCTGGGTTCAGGTAGCTCCCTGCTACAAACGTGTCGCCGCCCGCTGCCGTCGTATTGCGCCAAGTTTCAACTGCACGCAGGGATTTTCCCCTGTCAGGATATTTGAAATCGCTCAAACCACCACAAGTGTCAAAGATAACATTTCTGAATTTGACTCCATTCTGATGCCCCATTCTTGCCTGTCAGCTCACATAAAAACGGACTCCATTAGGAGACATTGGCCTGGATACAGTGGTCACATGGCACAGTAGCAGACGCGGTACGCACAGAAATCCCAGAGACAATCCCCCTTTGACCAAGCAGCATCTTAATTAATTCAAGTACAGGGATGTAGGGCAAGTGCATCACTAAGCTTACACGTCCACACCGAACGATTTAAGGCGGAACATCTCAACAAGGTTCCACAAATGTGGAAACCTCTCTGTATGACATGGGTGATGTGCAGACAAAAAACCAGGTAGCGTTCCATAATGCAGGGATTGCGGAATGCAATTCTCTTCAGCCATGAAACAGGTTGAATTTCACAGCCCTGCACCCCCAAGCGCAACTACAAACTAATACCCCTGATCTATATTACATGCCTGCATAAGCATTGCTGGACGGAACGCTTACAGGCGTATGTCTGCCGTACCTTTTGCGCGCCAGGTTGTGTTCTCATCTTTGCTGCCCCCTTTGAACCAGTCCTTGCGAAGCTTGTCTGTGGCATCTGGGTTGACTGGTTTCTGCTCTTCTAAATCTCTCTCAATAGGCACCCATTTTCCAGCAGCCGGAGTCGCTCCCCTTCCCATTGGGCGGTTTCCGCGTGTCCCAGTGGCTCCCCATCGCTCATCTGCCGATCATCACAGGCTTCAGAATGGACCAGAAGCACATTCACTGTGACTTCCTTTGCTGCCCCCGAACGCTACATCACCTGAGGTGATGATTAAAAGAGGAGCAATTAGGGGGACAGCCTGCCCCTAACAGTTCTTTCACAGACAAGCACACATAGGATCATGAACCTTCCAAGATAGGAGCTTGGAATAACATAACATGCTCCTTGACCTCATGCCCTAAGCATGCAGAGATTAGCAACCTCCAGTTGCGGCTGCTTCGTGTGTAGTGATCTGGCACAGAACGTTCCACCTGTTCGTTACTTTCCCAGACATTGAGACGCTGGTTTGAAACCATGGACGCCAATCATAGACCTGTGATGCTCGCTGGCAATATACATGCGGTCCACTCCAAGATGTTGGATGGGCTGATTAGTACCTGCTTGCGCAGTGGCACCTCCGTTCCGAAATGGAGGTCTGGAATCTGGAACAACACTTGTTCCAGCTCCTCGTACTGGGGTCTCCTCGTTCGGCTCCCACCTGCATGCATTTCTCCTTGGGCACATGAAACATACAAATGTTGCCTCTCATGGCCATCCACGGACCGTCTTCACGGAGGTCGAAGGTGATTTCACGAAAACGTGTACGACTATGGTGTGATGCGCTGCACGATGTTGAAAAGAAGATGAGGACGCGCTGGCTAGTCGAATATGGGCAAGACTGCGGCAAACCCTGATCTAAGCTCTGTATTGTTTACCCCAGGAGGAAAAAGCAACGATCGGCACGCACGTTACCACAATCTTACACCTTTTGCTTAACTATTTATCGATCTTGCACTTGCACGCCATGTCAGAGCCACTTGCAGGCGATCGTAGGCGAGGTTGAAATCCCACCGTGTCAAGTCGCGCACACGGCCAGGACCCTGCCCAGCCCCTTCATTCCAGCGAGGACGCGTCGACTGAGGCGCAACGTCCGCAGTCGCTCGAGGGGGAGGAAAATAGTTCTGGTTGCTTGCGTCCAGAGTATCCAGAGCGCCGCCTGCCCATTTGTCAGTGTTCGTCACTGGCCTATCCTCTCCGGCTGCCTGGCGTCCGCCCCATTTGTCATCCCCACGGCTGATACCCGTTACCACTTCTCCCGAGGAAGAAGGAACTGCTTTGTCAGGACCCTGAATGACATGTCAGGGTCCTCAGATACGAAAACCTCTCCCGCGCAATTGGTACAGCAATGTCCTGCATTTGCATCGCGAAGCACTGGAACACAAGTGCATAGATTACTGATGTGGGTCGACGCACCCCTGGCAGTTTCCCAAGGCCTAACCACTGAGGCGACAGAGGGAATTCGCCTGAATTCTGCTTGTCGACCAATCCCACAAGACTCGCGAAGCCTGCACACGCAAAGTATGGCTGAGGTGACTTACTCTGATGTATTAGCTTGTGCTGGGCACTAGAAAACGCTGTAAACGCACCGCGAGTAGCGCCTTCGTTGCCTTTCATACTGTCCGAGAGCACAGATCCGCAGGAGACCTTGGACAATGGAAGAAACGCTGCGACCTACAGCTACGAAGGCAAACGCAAATATATTGATTGTGAAAGTAGGCGATGTCCAATGTATATTGCAGTCGCCAGGGTTGCATGCACCATATCGGTACCTATCGTGTCAGCCAGACACGTCTATGATCGTGCATTACTAATGCCGAAATCACCATGTTTTGTCACACTTGGGCTCATCGTTGGACAACTTTTCAGGAATTATCTGCCGTACATAGAAGTATTCCTCTCGATGTACGCCTTACTGATGCGCGGCAGGTGTCATGATATGCAGCGCTGCATCTAATACCCTGCAGGTCAGCCATATGGTTAGCAGAGTACTGCAAACCATATTTCGCAAGTGGTGCTCTGCTTGGCAACTCTCGTGCGTCTTTAATGGTGAATATGTGCGCTAGGGGGGTCAGTCACTCGGTGACGCCGCAAAACATCCAGTGCCTAGTGGTGTCGCCGCGAAGTGGATGATACGTCAATACAGCGCACTGAGTCAGTTTGCAAACCGGGTAATATCAGTATCATGAGTGACAACTTCCGACGGAGAAGTTCTCCGCCTGCTGGACCGCGAGAGGAGTACAAGATCTTTGTTGGTGGCATACCTCATAAGTACAATGACCGAGATTTGAAAGACGGTGAGCTCACCACCTCGTTTGAAAAAATGAACGCTGTCTGGCATCAGCTATAGCGGATACAGCAAGTGATGACCAGCATATGCCAATACGCCATTGCTGTTTCGTGAACCCCTGGCATGTGCATGCGTTCAGGGTGCCCAGCGTCATGACATCCAGTGCGCATCGTGTGTCGAAATGCAGCCCTTGGTCGCGTTCCTGCTCAAAGTGTTGCTATTCGTTGAGAAATGCGCATGAACATGCAGCATTCAGGAGGCACGATGCTTCACGTGCTACTGTCATGATCGACCGAAAGACAGGCAGGAGTCGGGGCTTCGGGTTTGTTTACTTTACCGACCACCGCGCCTGCGAGGACGCGATTGAGAGGATGCACCAAACCATATTAGAGGGGCGCAAAGTGAGTGTCACCAGAGCAGTGCCTGAAACGCAAACCATCCCGGGCACACCAGCAGGCATGCTGGCGTCGGGAAGAGGCATTCGAACCTCGCGGGGAACTAGGGGCCGAGAGCCTCGAAGAGATGGAGACAGGTGGAGCATCAGGTCGCACACATCATCACGTCGAGACCGCTTTTCAGACAGGTGTGCTTCACGCGGTAGCATGGCCATCGCTAAAATCTGCGTTGCAACACTTTGGAGGGGGCGAAGCCCATGGACTCTTCCAAATCCTGGTATGCGAGCACAATACTTTATGTGTTGTTTTTTCAGCTCGTGCAATCACACAACTTTATGTTGAAACGAGGCCGGCATAGGTGGCTCCTACATTCACATCTTTCCGACATGTTATGGGACAAGGTCATAACAGCACCAATGCACTAGATGTTCGTTTCGCTTGCAAGAAATTGACTTGTACATGTTGACTTGCCTGCAAGCATATGCCATTGCAGAGAGAAGTCCGTCCCGGAAGCTCAAGCACGCCATTCTGACTCGGTGTTTAGCTGAGAACATTTTAATCATCTTGACGGGAAATTGTGCATGCCGAGGTGATGAGGGGGTGACACTTTTGCAGACCAGGGCCTTAGTTTGACAGGTTTTCTATCTTTCAAGTCGGTCTTCTCTCGGCAATGGCGTATGTTTGCGATCAACATGCATCTTGAGATACATGAAAGCAAGTTGTCGCGAGCGAAATAGCTCGATCTGCGCATTCCCTGATGCTTTGACTGTGCAAGCCGAAAGCATAACAGACAACCTCCCTTGGGACAACTGTCGTTGGGTCCACAAAAAACCCCTTCTCACACTCACATGAAATGAAATGGCCTGCACGATTTTGGCCCGGGGAAGGTGGGTCTGGCAGCATCAATCACTTAATCAATTAATTGGGAAGCAGTCGGGTATCACACCATCTCTCTGGAGGCGCCAAATGCGCCGGCAGGGTGCTGTGCGTCACAAGTGTGTGCCACAGCAGGTACGAACGTGGCCCGGGGCGGGCAGAGCGATCAGCATCTGGGCGGGAACGAGGGCGGAGTCGGGATGGGCGCTGGGAGCACCGCCGCTCTTCTGATCGTTCTGGAAGCCATGATCGAGGTCAGGAGAACAGCATGGACCGCGATTCGGGCGATTTTGCGCACCGAAGTGTTGAGAGCAGAGGAGACAGCATCTTTGGAGACGGCCAGCCTGCTGGGCCTCCTATGTATGCTGATGCGATGCATCACATCAAGAACGACCCAGAGTATAATGTGAGGTATGAAGCTGACGGGATGTTTATGTATTGAAAGATGATTCATTTAGACAGGCCTATAGAAGCCAGTGAACGTGAACTGTTTGTCGCTGTCATGAGCAATGGCTGTAATTTCGCCATTGCAAATTATGCCAGGCACGGCATGCTGCCCTTGAATGGTATTTCTTGGCATGAACCAACTGTGTTCTTGGAAAGATCTTTGGGCTGCCAGCAGCAAGTAGACGATGTATGTTTCGATCTTACAACAGTACCACGTCCAAATGGTCATGGCAACCCTCAACTTGAGAGGCGTGCGGTGCGAACTGCCATGAACACAATTATCATTTCGGTAAGACGTCTGTCCATGCCCTGCAACATTGACAGAGACATTGGCAAAACTGGCAGCTGGCTACTGCAGCATCCATCTTGGTCCCATCGGTGCTGTCCTGGTAGCTGCAATGAGTTGAGAAGCTCACTGCCAGGCAAACGATGACTCCAGGACATAGCCATCACCCGAGAAGGCAATAACTTGCCTCAACAGGCTCCGCAACCCCCCAGCATCGATTTATGAGATGTTGGCTCGATGTTTCTAGTGTATCACATGGTTCAGGAGCAGCAAACGTGGTGAATATAAGCATGCGCATGGTCTCCACCCACCCTGTAGTGTCACCTTGCGATCGATTCACGCAATGGAATCAGGTTGGAATGCGCTTGCAGCGGCTTTGAGGCGTTCCAGGCGTGTCCGCTCGAAGACATTTCCGATTACATCGCGCAGCTTCAGCCTCCGATTCCGGTGTACCCCTCGGCAGACTCAAAGAATGCGTTGAATCGCCGATCCGCACTTCACCAAGCGCCGGGAAGCGTGCACGGTGACCCCATCAACGGCAACCGGGACACTCGCGCTACTGAGTTGCACGCAACGGCGTTGCCGGCAGGACAAGATGTCGTTGCAGCAGAGTCCGAACCTGAGAGAGAGCGTCGCTCCGGCGTTGTCGGGGGCATGCGGGGGACGTCGCTTCCGGCACCGCCGCAGGATGCTGCTGCTTTCAGGGACTTGAAGCGCCCCAGATCATCCACATCGCCCCGGCTTGGTGATGACCGGAGAGGCGTAGAGCACGACCGCAGTGACGCTCGCCGCAGCATGGCCGATGAATCAGACTCCGGCCGTGATCGTTTCCGCTACGGCTCACGGCATCGTGACCGTGCGTGAGAGACAGTCCTGGCCGCACTTCAGCATTGAAAGTTGGTGGTCTGCTGTATGCAGCGCCCAAGCAGTGATGACGTTTTACCTAGTTTGCATCCTCTTCTCACTGCTTCTGTAGTGCGTATGGAGAGATAGTGTACATCGTTACATAATTTGGAGCCTGAGCAATTTACACAATCTCTGGCCTGGAGGCGTATGCGGGTAGCTGATCGGTGCTCTGCGCAAGGGCAGGTCAAGTACTCAAGCCATCGCTTTATCATCCCTGTGGATACTTATAGGTTTAGGGAGGAGCTCGGTGAGCAGATCTAGAGCCCGGTTCATTTTTGCGACCTCATTTGTGGACAAATTGTAAGTCTGCCAATGTCGAATGTGGCAATGCCAGACCAGAGTTGTAATGCAAGATGGCATGCATGCTTTGCGATGTTTCCAGCTCGCTGGAGTCCAAGTGCCATTCGCAGGCAAACTGCAGTCACGCAAGCAACCCGCCGTACATAACACCCGCAACAGCGTGCTTGCCAGGGGCCTATGACGCTCAGCGTGAGTGAGCGCAAGATAGTGCGTGATCGTGACGCAGTGTACGTTCATCTCTGTTCGGTAGAGATGAGCACCTTGAAAGTGCAGACAAGACAAGACTCCCGGCGATCAACAAAGTGGTGAGCGCCGCCAGGTTTGAGTGCGCGCACAGATGTATACACGCACGCGCTCAAACCTGGCGGCCATGTCCTTGTAGAGCGGTCGGAGCTGGGGCGATTGCTGCATGAGCGCTGTTAGAGCGTACGCGTCAAGGACCACCAGATGAGGAACATGCTGTCTGGGTCGATGGAAAACATAAAAAGTAGTGAGAAAATGCACGACCGCTCCGGCGGCTGTGTTCGCCAGCACCTCGTCCCTCAGGCGGGTGGCCTCGCATATGCCACCGCACTGCCGGAATGGGGATTCCAGTCAAGGACCATCGTACCTTGGACAGGCCACAGAATCGATTCTGTGGCCGGTCCAAGGTACGAGGGTCCTTGACTTGAACCCCCATTCCTGGATATCCTGAATCCAGCGCAGTGCATCGTGCAGCTAGCTATAGTGGCTGCTGGCAAGACTGCAACACCTGACGTACGGAAGGCCATCATTCTTCCTTCGATGGGTGTCATTGAATAAAATCAGGACAAAGAAAAAGCTGCAGAGTCCATGGGATCTCATGCATTCACACTGAAATTTAAGGACATGAAAGGATTGCGTCGGACGCACAGAGCTTTAGTGCCCTCCTTGCCAACCGTCTTTTCAACCGACACCTGCAACGCCTGTTTGCAAAGTAATAGCATTCATATATTACATGTTGGTCTGTGGGTATCAATGTTGACAATCATCACCAGTTGAGGTAGCGACACACTTCGCAAGATAGTCGTTACAATTGACTCAGGGATTCTAGCCTGGCTTCTCCATATATATGGCCTCACTCAGAGCTTGAGTGCACGAGGTTCTGACACACAATGGGACTCTATCTCAGGAAAGATGGTTTCCCACAATCAACACCGAGTGACAATGTGTTGACGACAGTTGACTATCATCGGGCATATCCAGATGCTGATATGCAGATGTTGACCAAAAAGCACTGACGCATACCGCATTCCGCGCTCCTGATGACACCACGCCGTGTGCCTGTGGCTCGCTCGTTGTTTATGCTGCATTTGCTGAAGGCACGTGGGCACCCGGCCATCCAAAACGATCCCCTGTCAGGTGGCTTCATTAAATTGAACGCTCTGCACAGACTCACCGAGGGGCGGCCACTGAGGCTTGCCCTTGTCCTCGGCATCACCAGCGACACTTTGCAGGTTGACTGCGCTGCCGCAATCTCTGTGTGGCAGATTGCGACGTGCCACACATCCTGACAAACAGGTGGCATTCGTGCAGGGGTCAAGGTTGCCATTTTCGACCTGCGTCGGTCAACTCCCACGACGGTCAAGGCCCACATGTGTGACTGTTCCATCATGGACACCAAGTTCCACAGAGCTCTGGGTGATCACACCTCGCAACAGCGAGTGATTTCAACTGATTCGAACGTTGTCAAGGTGCGTGTCACGCACCGCACTTGGCCTCTGATGGTGTGACGCTGCTTCCAGGAAGCAAAGGTTCGTCGCTGCGGGGTTGGTGGGTCCGTTTTCGAAACGCAGATATACCGCTACAGTTTTCAAAGAGTGGTCAGGTTACATAACCATGCAAGCATTGAGGTCGTTGGGAAAATGCTGCCTGAGGAGGCTTTATGTGGAAGCTTTATCTTATCTCCGAGCTGTTCCAGGCGCATGAGATGATGCCATTGGCTCGTTTCTTTGTGGGCGCAATTGAGTGAGCCAGTTACCATACAAGCGCAAGCCTGGTGCAATGGTCCTTGTTGTAGGCACATGATATAGAACTTCTTGACGACCAAATCTGTTCAACCCGGTTAGTTGTCAAGTAGGTCTCAGTATGCCAACACTTGTTACCGTGCGGCGCACCCATCCTATTTACTTATCCCAAACCGGATGGCACACAAAGGACATGCATCGACTACCAAGGCCTGAATGCTGTTACAGATTGAGATGGCTATCCATTGCCCAGGTCAGAGGACTGCTATGCCGAAGGTTGAGGGAAAAAGGCATTCAGCAGCACAGACGTACCACAGGGCCACTGCCAGATCGGTGTATCCAAACTCAGGACAGACATCTCAGAGCTTTCAGCAGCCTGCAAGATTCAGATATAAAGTACGACCTTGGATGAGACTCGCTAAGTGGTACCGACACTTCATCAACCGCTAGGCAGTAATGGCAGCTCCTTGGCCTGGTTGCAGTTGCTTCTGCAGCCCTTACTTCATCTTGCGCTTCTTCTTAGCGTTCTTGCACTGGTCCAATTCGAGAGCATCTTCAGGGTCGATGCGGCCCCCAGCCATGAACAGTGGGACAGCGCTTATGGCCGCAGCCCGCTTTGGCCGCTGGCAATCCCGGCCAGCCGCACCCGCGGCTATGTCATGCGGCAGCTGCATGGCCCCGCTGTTTCCGCACACTGGGTGCCGATGAAAGGAGGCTCCGGGCCATGTGTGGAAGCGCTGACGGCCCCTGCCTTTCGAACAGGCTTGACCGGCTTCCTAACCGCTGGGCCGGCCTTGTGGGTGACTCCTTTGTCAGACTTGCCGATTGGTGGGAGGGATGGCTGGATGGTTGCGGGCGGTGCTGGGTGCGGCTCGTTGACCGCAAGCTGTGCCTGCTGCGGCTCTGGATGGCCTAGGCTGCCATCCCCGCTGTGCTCCTGACCCTTCTTACCACCTGCAATTCACAAGCGTCTTCAGGATACTCCACAAGACCGCAACGCGATTTCACCAGTGGCAAAAGAGAATCCTCACCCGCTGGGCGAACTTGGACTCCAGATATGACAGATTTTACGTCTCTTCGGAGGCACATTCATACGTTCTCTATCGTGCTGGCACACATATCTGAGATGGGTGACAACGCGCTTTTGCTGGTGGGCAACAAATGCAAGCACTGCAACATGTACCCTATTACAGGGCGCCCCAAGAGGACTGATAACATGTACACAAGGATAAAACAGGGTACGAAGTCAATCAATTTTTTCACATAAGACTGATGAAATCACTGGCACTGTACAATCGCATGTCGTCAGAGCATTGGCAACATCAGGTCACGCTGCACCGTGCTGAGCGGATTTGCAAACTTGTTGGACGGGTCACCTTGGTCACCGTAACGATCGCCAACACAACCATAAATCAATAGCGACTGCAGCAAAACTGTTGCAGAATGTGATACAGAACTGCTTCTAGGTGAGGGGAAGCACCTTGCACTAGCGTTTGGATTTCTCTTCCCACATGGCTGGATCTCCATGAGCTGCAGCGGGTCTGGGCCTTTTGCCCGCTTTGGAGCCGCCGTCTTCCTGAAAGGCCACACACGGCCATGAGAGGGGCGCTAAACGGGGCTGAAACGTGTGCGATTTATGAGCTGATAGCTCTGCCGCAACCTTCTTCTAGTCTATGACATACATGCTCTATGCGTATTTGTAAGAGAGCTGCTCTGTGCATAGTTGCCCAGCAGTGCTTTGCCAGAATAGGGTTCGACCCCCATTTCTGCCCCAGATAATAACGGATTTTCAGACCCACAAAGCAAACTGCCTGGCAAAGCACAGGCCCGGGCAACGGGCCTGTTGTGAGCTCTTAGGAGCACACGACATGCGCGTCCTCTGTGCTTCTAGACGACAGTGAATGGAAAGACTCAAGAAAACACATGGTGTGCATACAAAATGTAAAATGCAGGCGGATGCAACCACAGTGGATGGTGAAACAAACACATTCAACAGTGACTGACAATTGTGCAGATTGAGACAAATCCCATGTCATACATATAATTATGCGGTTGTGGTGTAAAACGATACATCAACATCGCTTACCACCAAGACCACTCTGTGCAGGAGACTGACATGAAGCAGGAATCGACACTTTGCAGCTTTGATGGCGACTGTGATAAAGGTAGCAAAGACCCAGGCACTATGATTAAGCCGAGCAAGGTTAAGCCTGGCTGCACACTCAAAGAAGGCTCTCAAAGATGCTTGGATTCTCTGAAAACAGTCCTGGGACCCCTACAAGTGCACAAAGACTAGGCAGAGTACCTACATACCGGCATGCTGAAGACAGGAGGCTCCTGGTCCAGTGCGGAGAGGCCCGCGCTCACATCCCCCGCCTCTCCCGTGACCTTCGCTTGCTTCCGCGCCGCCCAGCCCAGCTTGCCCCTGAACCCCTTGCCAAGTTTGCCCAACTCTGAGGCCGGGGACTGCGGCACAGAGCCGTCCCAGTCATAATCCTCGGTGAGGTCCTCGGCTGTGTAATTGTCGGCCTCATCCTGGTTGACGGCCGGCAGGTTGAAGCGATCGGTGAGGCCTTCGGCTTTCATCTCGTCCGCGCTGACTCGCCACGACTCAGTCCGCGCAAGCTCGGCGTACATCGTGCCAAGCTTGTGGTGTGCAGCCAGCTTTGAGTTGCAGACGATCGTCAGGGCCGATGCAGGGATCGGCCCGGGAGAGGTGGGGGGTGCGGGAGGGGGGGGCGCAGCTGGCTCGCGGCTTGGCGCCGCGGGTGGTTGGTCGACCGGCTGCTGGCAGCACCGCATGCAGAACGACTCGGAGGATGACTCCCTTGTCACCCGGCACAGGTAGCACGGGTCGTGGCAGCGCAAGCAGGGCTCGGACCCGTCAAATTGCTGCACCGCTTGCTTTGCGCCGGCTGCTAGCAGAGTATGCGAACGGCGGTGCTGCCACAGCGACAGCTGGCAGAACGTCCTGACCAGAGGACGGTCAGACGGCTGCACGGCCGCGTCGCCGTTCCTTGTCAGCCATGCAGCGGACGCCGTGCTTGCGGCGGAGGTCGACGCATCAGGCGACTCATTCTCGGCCTTGGCTGTGACCTCCTGGTGGAGCGCCTCCATCTCAAGGCATGCCAGCTCCTCGGAGGGTACCACCTGCATGTCATCACGCATGCTCTGTCGCCAGGCGGAGCTGCGCATTTGCTGTGGTCCGTTGTTGCACTGCTCAAATGTTAATCTCTGATTCATCGGCTTGCACATCCTGCACTTGGCAAATGCATATCCAGGCAATACAAATGCATGCCAGTATCGGTGATAACCTACATGGGATGCACTTGAATAAATTCACAGTTTACCCTGGCAGGTAAGGAATTTGTGATCAAGTGCCACCGGGAATTAAGCTGTCGCACGATAATTACGCCATCAAGCACGCAACCAAGCACGGGCATTCCGTGGATGCAATGCTGTGGCCACACAGGACAGAAAAGGTGTTGTTTGCCAACAAGCGTGACACCGAGCATTGAAAGCACTGCACACAAGCTCAGACATCGCACCTGAGAGCGCCGTAGGTGGCGCATGCGCATGGCGCCGTCGGCGCCGAAGGGAAACCAGTCCCGCAGCGCAAAGTTGACGGCCTCTCCCAGGTTGTGGCCGTTGGAGAAGCCAGAATGGTAGGCTCGGGGGAAGGTGACCACGAACTCGCCAGCGTGCTAGATGCAGCGGCAAGTCCGCACGCCGGCTTCAACAAGGTGCCTCGGCGTGAAGACTGTGTTCTTTTCTTGCAGTGCAAGGAGTGCCGTGCGCTTGGCTTGCTCCTCGGTCCCACCCTCGGCTCGTAGCTTGTCCAAGGCCGGCTTGTAGACCTGCAGGTCATATGGCAGGTTTTCAGGGCTAGTTTACTCTGTGGCAGTGGTTACGACGGTCCCCATGTCGGCCTAGCTCCACATTTCCAGATGACGGAACATGTATGTTAATGTGTAACAACACCAGGCTGCATCCAGCATGCTCAGCAGTTGCATAATAGAAAGGGATACACAATGCATTCAAGGAGTCGTATGTACGACTGCCGGTTTGACTGTGCCTGACGGTCTAGGCAAGAGGCTAGATAAACCGGTGGAATGACAACATCGACAGGCACGCACGGTTCAGGTATATGCACCAGGTTGTCATGGGCATGACTGCAGCCATGGGCGATACTGCCAAGGACGCTCAGAACGGAAGTCAATATCGCATCAGCATGATGAGCCCAAGCATACCTTGCATACGAGGACCTCCTCAAACTGCTCGGCGTCACTGGCCGGGACGGCATACCACGTCTTTGGAGCGCCGGCGTGGTGGTAGTTGATCGAGTAGAGGGACATGTCTTCGACATGCCAAGGGAAGGTGGCAAAAAGCATGCCCAGGTAGAGCATGGGCTCATTGATACCTGGGCTGGCGTCCTTGATGTGTCGCAGCAGCGAGCCTGGCGCCTTTGGCAAGGCGTTCAGGTTCCACTGAGACGACCCCAGCTGATCTTCGCCGCTTTCTTCGAACGCTGTTCCGTCCAAGTTGTCGCCATACTCGATACGGAGGTCGTCCTTGTTGCCCTGAAATGGCTGGGCCATGTTCTTTCAGTACTCTTTCTGCACGTGAAGTGAGCCGTCAGTACCTGAGGGATGCATTTGGGAATGGCTCACAGGTAGCCTCGATAAGGTGGGTGCGTTAGTGCACCGAACATCTTACAGCGTTGACAGTATTTCTCGAAGTCTACTTTGGGAGGTGTCAAATGAAAGACATCGTCACGAAATAATGCAAACTTATGCTTTACAATTGGATCGGTTGCAATCTCTTGCGCAGTAAGCAAATACCTCACCATGATTCAAGTCTAATCGAAGCAAATGAGCTTACATTGTTTCCAGAAAGCATCAGTTTAGCAAACAAGGTCTCTACGAGCAGCTTAGACCATGACATATTGCTTGCTCTATAGTTTAAAGATTCAGAGATCATGGTTCGTGACGGTTGAATTCAAGCTTTGGATATGGCACAAAACTGCGGTAACTGCTGAATGCAGCTTCGAAGTCCATCCGCTGGCTTAGCACGAACCACCCGTCCACGGAGCTTTTTTGTCATCGCAAAAATACGTAAGGTGAACAGCGTTTTCGGCTCCAGCATGAACAGAAGATGAACCGTGAAGATGCGCAATCAGCTCTCACACATAAACACTGAAGGCTCGCACCTCGACCAGACCTGTCGGCATGAGGACGCAAGAGTTGAACACCCTCTTTGCGACGGCAGTGGCAGAATTCTCGAACTTCTCCAGAGTGCTGGGAACGCCTTCCCATAAGCGCGTCCGCTCGAAGTCTTCCCACTGAATGTGCCGGATTGCCTGTTCCGTCACTGGCACGCGAATGGCTTTGCCATTGGTCCCACTGCTGAGCCGAATAGACTCAAAACAGCTCTTGTTGGTGCCATACGGAGGGACAAGTTTGCAAATGCCGCACTTGGCAGCCTCTTGCCGTATGCTGGAAATGTATGCCACAGGGTCCGCGAATTCTTCTGCACTTGGCCTGAATGTGGGAGCCTCATTCAGTGCAGAAGTCCATGCAAAATCCCGTAAGACATCTCGCTGATTCTGCGAGCGCTCCGCTGCCCTCCTGCTGTGTCCGACGTCCCTCTTCTGTGCTCCCTTGGAGCTGCGTTGCACGCTCTGATCCTGTGACTTCATCTGAGCAGATCAAAAGCACTTTTGATTGGGTCGAAGGGCACGATTGATGTTCATGATTTCCATAGAATTGACACAGCGATGTCACAATGGTTGCAAGTCAGCAGCAATCTTCAACAAGCAGATGGCAAGGTTGCGCTACCAGCCAGCGCATTATCTGAAAAAGGGTCCTCATAGGTCCCTGACAAGTCTGCTTTCGCTGGAAAGACGATCACTGATTCGCTTGGGAATAAAATAACCCAGCAACTCGTCTGACCAGGCTGCAGAGCTGTATAAACGCGTCCATGCGAGGTGGGCGTTTCCACTCAATTGCAATGCGCTTGTGTTGCATTGTCGCTGTAGTCCGAATCATCGATGACATCAGTCCGAGTCCGATGGAGGGAGATTCGAAACAAAATGATCCCGAAAGCCCATGGCGGGAACTTGCACAAGCGTCTCACTTGGGCGTAGTAACTCCGCTGTTACAATCGCGAGCAGATGACTTGGCGCATTTTAAGCGCTTCCGAAGTGAAGTGTCCCCTTTGCAGGTCGACCAGGATCTATAGAGATCCTGGTAAACACCGTAACAATACCAACAAACAGGCGGTCACGGTCACGCTTTTGAAGTCGCCGCCAAGGTTACATGGAGAAAATATGTTGATTTGTCAGGTATGTGAAACACTTTGTGACACGCGGTAGGTCAGGGGGTAAGATGACCCTCGACGCATGGCCGGAAGGTGGACCAGGGGTCCATGTTTTTCAGAGGCATGTGGTCGAAGTTTGGCCCAAATCGACCCACACCCCCCTTGGGACCCCCCTGACCTAGAATGCAGTATCTCGAGATAGGGAAAGTCATCAGCGCCTGCATCCAGTCACTATTGCAGCAAATGCTTTGACCTTGCATGTGTTTCGCTGTCTACTTCACTCTATGGTGGGGCCATTCAGCTGAGGTAGGTATGTTGGGAGCTGTGATGTCTAATTGATGTCCACTTGGAGGAGGTAGGGGTCAAGGGCCCTTTCTGGGCCGCCCGACCCGAGCACCATCCCATCCGAGCGGCGCGAGGGTCAGGGGGTAAGGTGCCACTTTGAGGCCCCTTCATAGCACCCCTGACCTACCGCGTGTCGCAAAGTTTTTTATGTACATAGATAAAATACCCGACAATGATGTCACACTCCCAAAAAGTTCGCCCCTTCGTTGGTATTGTTACGGTAAAGAAATTACGCATAGCAGCGCTGCCCCTAGCCCCTCCCCACTTCCACGCACGCACAAGGTACAGCATCATACTCAGCCTGCACGCGATGCAAGTACTGGTCCTCCCACACTGATGTTGCCGGTCCCCTTCAGCTTGGTGGGAAAGCTTTGTTAGGCAGAATATGTGTTAGGAGCTCTGTATCACATGCAACTCGCAAGAAAGTCTTTGAGAGAACTATCCGTAAGGAGAGAGCATGACGTGGTTGCCAATTGAATTACACTCTATGAACTGATTGCTCAAAGCAAACGAGTACTGTCAGTTATAGCATCTCCATCACCCACTTGCGCCCGACGCCCACTCGTCGCGGTATCAGCAATCCCGTCGTCACCCAATTCAAGATCCGACCCTGAGTCCTTATCGTCATTGATTTCACCCTTCCACAGCATCCAGAACTCATGCCGCAATGCGGCGAGGGCCAGTGTTGTGCCAAGGGTGCACGGCACCAAGTACAGCAGTGCAGGTTGCCCATGCGACCCTCCTATTTCAAACTCCAATGCCGCGTATGTCAACAGCAGGCCAACGACGTAAGCAACAACAGCAGGTACAAAGTAACTTCGCGCCAACGGCAACCCCAAAGCGACATCGAAGCGCCGCAGTAGTGCCAACAGCAGACCAGGCACCACAATGTCGCCGTAGCCAAGCATTGTAGTCCCTGGCAGCGGCGACCAAAACCGTGGAATCACGAGCAGCATGGGCATGATCTGCATTTGACAACCAATCATCAGGGAAAAGAGAAGACCAACGATCAACTCCACCAGGTAGGCTGACCTTCGTGGTGGTACCAATGGTATGTGGGCTCTGCTTCTGACCATTCCATTGGCTCTACCCAGTGCGCAAGCTCCAGAGGCAAAGGCTACACAAACACTCAAAAACCCCAAACCATGAAGGCATCACGTATAAAGCCGCTCGTCAACAGATCAGCTCATGACCAACCAGTGCAAACATGGCCATGTACACCACCTTGTTGAATTGAAGCCGCTCGTCGGTCAATGAGTCATGCCCCCTGCAACGAACGCCGTCACAAAAATACTCGGCGCCATGGCATACAGCAATATCTGCTTTGAGAAGCGCTGATGTCATGAATGTACAGACTGATGTTGCTTTTCAGTTCGTGCTGGTGCGGTGCTGTGCTGCTCTGCCTGCCTGTGCACTTTCATGCAACATGAGTTCTGGGCTCGGTTCATGGGGCTTACCTCGTTCGCTGAACCTCCTTGCGCCACACGGATCATGACGCTTTCGCCATGCGGCATGAACATCGGGGTGATGAAGACCATGAAGATGTCATAGAAGAACAGCAAGCCGAGGAACAGGGACGCAATGGACGTGCTCGGCAGCTGAATCGTGCGTATTGCTAGAATCATAAAGTTGACGCCCAGCACATTCTGCATCACCCACGACCACGACGCGTGCCTGCGCAAGCACCACTGATTGTTTTCCCCAACTTCCAAGTAGTACTTGGAGTTGCCAATATTCATGTGGATTGCGTTAGTGCTGTGCGATACATAATCATGATCTCATGGAAAACTAACCCCTACCTCTGACTCGGGAAAGCAGTGGCACAACACATCCTACATGCAATTCCCCGAGTTTCTGAGCACAGACGTGTTGTGTACACATGCAAGTCTGGCTTTGAATACACACTACCACAAGGTGCGAGCATCCACCCTTGCTGCACTGCTGCATGCAATCTAGGCAGGGGCCCTGGAAACAAGTGCAAGAACATCATGGTCACTGAGCAGACACAGGGTAGGCCGTCATGCAGCAAGCAGTGCACAATGTGTAGCTTTTCTGCCACATCCAGAAAGATGTTCACAAGACCAGAAGAAGAAGAGCCTAAGACGAGATCAGGCTGCCGCAGGTGACAAAACACGCACCTGTATACGAGCCACAGAAGCACGAGTAACAGGCTGGGTGCAACTGCTATCAACCAGTCGAAGGTGACTTCCTGTAGGTATGGAAGCCCGAGAGACCGGTTCTTGAGCGAAGGACTCCAGAACACCGCTGCAGCCTGGCAAGTGGTCGCTGTGGCAACAAAGCTGCCCCAAGAAAAGATACCCAAGATGATGAAGAACGTGTACTTGTTCAAGAGGAAGAACATCACAAACATCAAGGTCGTGGCCATCGCCACGAACGATACCACCATCACTATAGTGAGTTCCACTGTCTCCTGTCCTGCAACAACAAACACGATGAGGGTGCAATTTATAACGGCAGCTATGATAATTGGCCTTCACTGCCCCGAGGTGTTACATTGTGGCACCGCACACTCAAACAAAGCAGGTAAGCGGGTGGGTGGACAACTAATCAGTTGCTTGAAATACAAAGCCTGAGACAAGCCTCGCGAGTTCCGCTGTAAGGGTGAGTTGCAATCCGAGCACACATGCTAGACGAGCACGCAGGCGCATCACACATGCGTCACGGGATTACTAACCGTAGATTAGAATCTCCGGTACACGCACTTAACGTGCTAACATGCAAGCCATGTATGATCTGCAGGCAAGGCATCCCCTGATCTTGCAGTCAGAGCCATTCTATCCACAACACTACTGCATCCATTCGGGCATGCCTATAAATAGAGTATTAGAATATTAACAAGATAGAATGTTCCAAGAGCAATGTCATTCATGTTGCTCAACAGTGTTGGATGTGCCAACCCAAGTCTATGTCACCTTCTCCGAAGAACGAGTCCAGCACTCAGACATGATGGAAGTCAACATGCATCAACAGATGATGGTTGCCAGACGCACACCTGACGGTGGCGCTTGAAACTGCTGTCGGGGAAGGTCACGGGCCTGAAGCTTCAGGATGTAGTCGTGGCCAGACCAAATCGATCCCGCAACAACGGTGAACACAGCGAGCACCAGCAAAACTATCGACGCGGGGCCCATTGCGTGCAGTCTCAGTGACGTCATTGTTGCACTGATGTGACGCGACTGCTCCAGGGCGGCAAAAACTTGCTCACCGCTCTCCTTTAGCATTGAGAGCAGCACAACATTGGCCACCCCGCTGGCATCATCCTCTGCTGCTAGTGCCAGATCGAGACATCCTGGCTGGTTATTGACTATGATCAGGCCTCTTGCCCTGCCTGCTGCTGCGTTCTCGGCTTTCTGGAGGAACGTGCAGTTACCCCTCCGGCCAGCACAATGGCATTGCTCACTGGTTGCTCCAGTGGTTGGCATGCATTAAAGGGACGGGCGGCCACGATGTCGATAGCGTCATTCCATTGAAATGGCGGCCGCCTTCCGAACTCCCCTGAAATACAGTGTCTTGGGTCCTCACAGAGCCTCGGACTCTCTCATATGACTGTCCAAGGAGGACAGAGTTGTGCGATTCGAGAGCAGCAAGCCCTCGACCTCCAATGCAGCCCCACCGTCACATATTAAAACAGCAGGATATTGCGGTGAGTACACTGCGGGGACGCTCTCTTCACTTCACAAAAATGCGTGGGGCGCATGGTTTATGAAAGCATGCGCAAACGCTCAGCGATGGTCATTCTCTCTTGAATGAGAGCCCAGAAGTCTCTACATTGTTTTGCCGATTTGTCATGTTGGACAATGGGGCTGCATTGGAGGACGAGGGCTTGCTGCTCTGGAAGTGCAGAGCTCCGTCTCCTTGGAGAACCAGGTCAAAGTGCACCTCAAGGTGCCAGCTGCCATCAAGCGCACGAATATACATATGAAGGGATATTGAAGGCGTCAGGCTAACGTACCTAACGGCAAGACGAAATTTCGAGGCACACTGCCGTTGCTTGGCAGGATAGATAACTCCAAAGAGACCATATCTCTGCCAATGACGCACTCGGCGATGCTTTGCCGAAAACAGCAAACAAAGAGGATAGTTATACATAACTTACACAACATCACAGAAGCAGAAGGTGTGCAGAACCCGCCATGGCTCCACATGACTGCTGCCGGTCACCCTA
>NW_028323336.1:0-60352 GCF_984573655.1 Nuphar pumila | reverse complement strand
AGAAGTTTGCATTTCGGGCACTCATATTCAACAGACTGTCTGAACGCCCTGTTTGTCGACATGTTTGCAGGTAACATGCGACGCACCATCTGTTACAACGTAAATACATCAGCCGTCGGTCGATGTATCGGGCGATGTTGGACTGAAGACCGTGTCTGACAACATAAGGAATCATTGCATCGCTAAATCGGAAGACGTGACATTTGATTTTGGCAACGGACCATTCCGATGTCGCGCATGTTACCTGAAGAGCCCATGCAAATCCTGACTGTTGAAACCCTGGTGAAATTCCGAGGCGGACCATGTAAAGTGGTTCTTCAAGCATATCTGTGACTTGAAGCTCGATATGCATCTCTGCACTGATTCTACAAAACCGGTAAACTACATGCAATACTATTATATCTCGGCCGAAGTCTTGGATAATTAATCCGTGCAAAATAGGCAGGCTATCGGGCATTCTCGACCAACGGTCTCCGACAGGTTTTGCTGGATGATGCAGTCGCTTCTGTCGCAACCAAATGCCAGGACTTACCAACCGTTTACAGACACCATTGCATAAAGGTCTGGTATTTTTGCGTACAAAAGTAAGAAAGTCCCCACTGCATGGACCGTCCAGCCCGTAGAGTCCGCTGATTGCTTTTTGCTTTGCAGCGCTACACGCTGACTTGGCATCTCACTCTCAAAATGGCTACTAAAATGAGAATCGCTCTTCTTGGGGCTGGGCTGTTCGCAAAGGATGTCTACGTTCCTCTGCTGAGGTGTGCGTCGTTCGCGAACCAAAGACGCTTATCCAAACCGTCGGACCTTGACGCCTCTAAACCCTGTTCGCGTGCAGGCGATTGAAGCTGAAGTGGAGCTAGCAGCAGTTTGGAGCAGGACGGAGGATTCAACAGAAGATTTTCGCGTGTACGCTGGAGCTACCGCGTACGTTGCTCGCCACAGACATATCGTGTGCACTCCCTTGCCAGGGATACTTGGAACGTTTTGAAGTGTATTTAGCTGCATTTTGTGGCAGCTAAGTGCAGCACGGGCCTCTTGTGCAGTCCTTGGGTAATGATCGCTATGAGTAGACCGCACGACGCAACTGCGACCCTCCCAAACCTTGCGCTTTAGGCTTCAGGTAATAAGCAATCCTGGCCAGGTGATCACCTCTATGGTACATTGTCATATGCCAGTGATTCAAGGCAATACTTAGCCTGTTCAGGCCATCGTCAGGAAGTCTTGCTGATACTTTGCGCTTTCGACAGTTCTTTTGAACACCCTGTACGACGCATCGTCAATTTGACCTGACCTAGACTGAATGTATCTTTTCATACCGTGTCTGGCGATTGATTCAAAGTACTTGTGTCGCATTTTCGCTTGCGTGCATGCGTGGCTTCGTGTTGGTCAATACTCATTCTGCACATCCAAACGATTGAGTGACCACCTTTGGCCGTCGATGGCTTACTCAGTACAGCGATGCGCCTGTGAATGGGTGAAAATGGCAAGTTATGTATTGTGTAACGGTGGCTGTCGCATTTTTTGCAGTTACACTGGTCCGTACGAGGGGCATATCATCAGTAAGCGCTTGCACCCTAATGGTAGTCATGACCATTGGTGCTCAGTACAGAATGGCAAACGGATGTCTTATCTGAGCATGTAATCATGACATCAATCTAACTTTGAATTTCCAAGGGGGTGTCATGCTTGCTATGGGCGCACGTATCCGACAACAAGTGAAATCCCTGGTGGTCTATGACAATATGGTCGTGTGCAGGGAAAAGGCTACGATGTACCATGGAGAGGACGGCTTGACCGCGCTATTAGAAGATGCCACAATTCACGCAGTGGCAATCATCCTTCCTCCCCATATATCTCCTCAGGTAATTGCTGTTGCCTCAGTGTGCTGACAATCTGGAGATAGGCGACATCCGGAGTTGCCACAAGGGGAGTTGTTCCCAGTCGCGGCTCGGCCAGCTCTTTGCCCTCGACCTTGAGGGTTTCGTATTTCCTCAATACGGGCAACTTGTCGCGGTGCAAGAGATTGATTTAAATTGTCACGTGCTATCTCGTATTGTGCTGTTGAGTGCGTATGAGATGGGGCCGAAGTTTGCCCAGCACAAGTAGGGTCGACCTAACATGATACGCTTGCTCTGTAGATGGTCATGCGCGCTTTGAAAGCAGGAAAGCATGTGCTGTCGGAGAAGCCCATCGCTGGAACGGTCGACGAGGCGAAGGAGCTCGTGAAAGAGTACCGTGCGATGGAGACCCGCCCCGTCTGGAATATTGCGGAAAATTTCCGCTACGAGAAGGTTTTCCAGGTACAAGCTGATCTAGTTAGCAAGATTGGTAACGTCGTGAAGATGGATCTGCTGGCAGACATGCCCATGGCGGAAGGAAACAAGTGCGCTTCCAACATGCGACAAGAAACAGACTGCTTGCAAATTCGAGTGAGCTATTTCCAGTGAGACAATACAGGTACAGCACATGATCACAAAGTATTGGAAATGATATCTAGCTTGCTTGTCCACGTGGGTCTAAGTCCCATGATACACCTAAACACTTTCACTCTATTCAAGTTCCAACTCGATGAAAGCCCACATGGAGATTTGCCAGAGGCGCTGCACAGAGCACGCAGCATGTCTGCGTGGCTCATGGTCTGCCTTTTCATGGTCCAGTTCAGACAGTTCCTGTCTGTTCAATATCGGACGCAACATTTCAGATCACTAACAAGCATGAGTTGGGAAAAGCTGCTGTATGCGCGCACATGTGTCCGAGACCGTTTCAGTCATCATGCCTCAGAAACTGCTCACACGGATGACAGAAATGTCATTAATGATACGTGGAACAATGGTCTCCTAGACACGGTCCACGTGTGCTGTCGTAACGTGTAGGTGGAAGGAGTGTGGTTCTTGGGTGCTCACTGTGCTCTTTGCTGTGTACCTTTGTCTCCGCTAGTTCAAATCACAGCAGCATGTTGTCACAGCACAGCATTGTAGCTGAAGAGGAGCTACACGATACTAGCTCGAGCACAACCACCAAATGTATGTGGCCAACAGAGGTGAGTCACACAGATAGGTCACGACGCAGAGGCTACTATCAACTCGAGTTCTCATGTAGAGCCACAAATGCGATTTACCTCTTTGCAACACCCATCTCATGATGAGCTGGCAATTGGCTGGCACTTCCAATTGCGAATGCGAATTGGCGAGGCCAGAAAGCGAACATTTTCCTCGTTGCTGTCCGGTACGGCTTGATTTCATGAAGACAAGCCAGGAAACATGGCATGAGGGGCCACAGTCCTGATTCAAACAGCCTTGTATTGAGCTGCCACATCTCGCAAGGCTCACGCATGGTACTGAAGCAAAACCGCACCATCTTTGAGAACAACTGCAGCTGCTGTTCTGTGTGACGCTGCAAGTACAAAACCAGCATATCGATACGAGGCAGTACCAAAGGTTGCACATGCGATGGTTCGCACACAGCATACTGAGCACAACGAGCCTGAGGGTATTCCTCAAGGCCACCGACGCAGGGATTTTGTGAGCCTACAAGTAAATTGGCAGAATGTTCGTTAATAAGACAACGCAGTCGGTGCCATCAGGCCGCCAGCGTAAGCTGCAGACATGCAAAACCTGCAAACCTGGTTTGATGGCAAGAGCTGCAAGATGGTTACTTGTTGTAATTCCCAACTTGGAGCTCTTACCATGGGAGCTGGAACAAATATCCCCTGACCGCAACTAATTCCCCAACCCCGAATGCAGGTACTTCTCCAGCTCATGGCGCCGGGACACCAGCTTGTGTCCAGGGGGCTTCCTCATGGACTCTTCCGTCCATTTCTCAGCTGCCATGCGTATGCTGGCAGAGGCAGCTGGTGGCAAGGTGCCAGTTTCGGTGTCCGCCAAAACGCGGTCCACCACACACTTGCTGCCTGCCCCTGACACCGCCATTGGCACCATGGAGTGGGACAATGGCCTGCTTTGCACCATTTCTTGGTCGTTTTCAGCCCACCCGGTACGTCATACTCAGTATTGATGATGATGAATCTGTTGTCACCAATGCGCTACGGGAACTCAGCATTGGCTTATGTAGGGGCAATGCTATCATGTACCAGCGTTCTCTTCAAGTTTTAGCTCGTGCCAGCGGCCGCGCGTTTATGACAGGTTTGCTTGTTCCGACCGCTGACGTTCAATGAGCTGTATCTCTTCGAATGTGCTGTTGTTGTTTCTTGTTGTTTATTTCTTGCCATTATGTATGTGATGTAATGATGAATCTCTTTAATGAGCTTTAGCACTTTGAGGCAACATGCGGCGCTGATTATTGACGGTTGCATGCGCCCCTTGTCCACACGTGTATGCCAGTGATTTGGGGGACACAACCTGGTGCAGTGAGGGAGGCCAGTGCTTCGTCAGCATAGGGGTCGACCCCTTTTTTGTCCCAAGACATCAGAGGGTCTGGCAAGACACTGAGGGAGGCTAGGGACGTGTGGGAGGTTCAGAGCCTCTGGCATCATGTGAGGTCCAGAGGCTTGCAGTTGATGAAGGTGCTGAACAACGGCGAGTATTCGTTGGTTTTCATATCAGGCAGACAGTGTGGCATCACGCTTGAAGCTGTTGATGAGGTTGCAAGTCTTACCGGTGTGTGAGTGTTTCGCGCAGACACGATTCTCGCTGTCCGTTTCTGGGACAAAAGGGACAATCGAGGTGACTCGTGGCGGTTGGACCGGCAGCAGAGCCAACTACAAGATGTCATATCAACTTCTGGAGGACAAAGAGCCTACATTCCAGACTTTCAACTTCACTGGGGCAGATGGAGAGTTTGCCAACTTTGTACGTCAGGTGATGTCCAAAGAAAAGGGCGTTGAGCTGCACGATCGCGAAGCACTCAGAGGTCAACCCGAGGCCGGTCTCTTGGATCTGGCAATGATTGAGACCATCATCAAGTCGGGCGATTTGAATGGCTCCCCTGTCGCCATTCCCCTGATCCCAGACCCCTGGGCTGTGGAGGAGGCTGCCATGTAAGCCGGGTTGACACAGAAGGCCGGTGGGACGGACAGGGGATCAAGACGAGAAATTACTCTTCATTTTAAAGAGGTTGAATAGATTAGAGGCGGCTCAGGCTCGGGCATTCAATAAGCTGAGTCCTAGCCATCCTTCGTACGTTCCAGAAAGCGTCGTGTTGCAAGGCGTAGGCAAAACGCGTTGACAAAACATGGCGCGCCATTATACTATTGTCGGTCAAACTAATATGCGGTTACACTAGTGAATAAGTGTCAATATCTTAACGTGTACGACACGTGCACAGCTCAGATGCGCTCACATACTACTCTCAGAGCGTTCTTGTCTGTGCGCCATCTTGCACTGAAGAGACACACATCGTAAGCTCTCTTTGAGATGAGATAGACTGGCCATCTCATCACGTAGTTTTCATAGGAACGATCTCCTAGGTTGTCAGGCGAGATCAGCTCTGGCTGTCTTCTCAACCCTCCTTCCCTTGGCTGCCGAATTGCATGTTACTTGTAGAAATGTTCTGATTGGTCTGTCCAATGCTATGCATAAAACGTTGGCCATCTTTTGGCCTGTTTGGCCTACAAGCTCTCCATGTTTGCCGTACATACAGAGCTTCTGCTTGAACGGCCACCATGTACCGGTGAACACATAAAGGATGACCCCGTTGGCCAAGGCAAGTGACCCATGATAAACACCAGGTTTGAAACTTGTGCCATCCCGGTGTCGAAAGAATGAGTCTCGGGCAATCACCCACCCTTGGTGTTCAGTTCACCTGTTTGGGACCATTCCAGCACATGATAAGGGGTTTGGTGTCTCCATTGAAATTGATTTCCAGGCCCCTCGCACGTCATCCTCGTCCATCAATGGCATGGGACAAGTCGATGGGTGGAGACTCTCCGCCATTACTTATAAATGAGCACGCTTCTTATCAGACTGAGCTTTCGGGGCCCAACTCCTGGTCCACTGAAGTGCACACAAAAGCATAGAGTTGCATCATACATCCTTAAATTGATACAAGGCTTTTCGTTGTCGTCAGCCGCTCTGCAGTGGCATGGAACTTCGTTGCCGTTACGTTCCCCTCGTTTCAACCCGACAAGTACCCTCGACAGGTACATGCTGTGGGTGGGAACCGCATGATCACGCACAAATGTGCACGTCACGACATAGATCACGAAGCTCACCTATGCACCCTACCTAGCTCATGCATGCAAACCCACTACCTGCAATGGACTGTGCACTGTGCAACATAATCATTTGATTTGACTGCAAGGCGAGAAATCGGGTCATTCCAGCAATGATACACGCGTGTGTGTACATATGAAAGCACCGGTCGCGTAAACAACCAAGCTTCAACCGGTACGTGCCTTGAGGTCTCGCAGCGGCCAATGCAGTAAAGCAGAGCTCTCTAACTCAGCACTTCCTCAGGACTCCGGTGACAGCGGGCCGCGAGTTTGCTACATGCTTGTGCGCAGGCGTATCTCTGAGATAGGATACTCGCTCGACGCTGGTCTAGAGATCTGGAGTAAAAATAATTAGAATAGGAATTAAATTCGGTTGTGCACGGCTTGTGCTTGACGGCACGCCAGCCTAGAACCTGGCAAACATACGGGGTATACCGTATATGCCTCTAGAAATCGACAGATAGCAGACTGATCTACTGCCCGATTTAGGCTGTGTAGCTTCTGGGCAAGCATAGTCATTACTTGGCTCGGTGAGCGTGACTTAGACCTCTAAGACTTGAACTAAGTGACCTCTAAATATGCTTTCGCTGCCTTCCCACTCACGCAACTACTGGCAATTCTATCATGGGCTAACATGCGCATCATAACACCGTCACTGACGGGGGTTGACACTGCCACGACAGCGGCTTTAGAACAAATCTTTCATACATGGCCCGCCCGGCGGAAGACGCGGTTTCTGCGAGCAATCCTCGACCTTAGGACCTGCCATGTTACACTCCGAGACGTGGTCAACCTACAGAGCCCCGCGCGAACTGTAGAAATTTCTGGCAACCAACGCCGCAAGCTAAATGATGCAGGTCGCAAAGCTGTCAAAACGTTAGTCGACCTGTTACAGCACCTTCGCATGAACGCCGACCCCCTTCCCGACGCGGCAACCCAAGCGACAGCTACCGCCTTTGCAAACTTGACCCAGCACGCAATCCCCCTACACAAGACAGTGCATTCACTACTCCATGCGCACGACATATCGCTGCCACAAAACGCAGCAGTACCGTTACCAACTACCGGCAACCAGAGCCTGGAACTGAACCTCTTTACACGCACAACCAAGCAGAAGTTTCACGACACTTTCATGAAGCAAACGCTTCGTAACCCCATATACCCCTCCACCACATCCGAGCGTCTGTCTCTTCAAACCTTCTATGGCATGATTCGCGCCGCTGCTGAAGTCGCTTCCCACGAACGCGCCGAGCCTATCAACACGTACACGCAACCCTGGACTCAGCTAACACGGCACTTTGCGCGCATAAACTTTACTAGTTGTGCTGGGAGGCAGCCATACCCACAGATCATCGATCAAAATTGGCTAAACTAGTCATACATGACCTATCCCTCCGTATGCCGCGCAAAGGCGGGCGTGGACACCGACGATCTCCCCACAATGCGCAGTCCCTTGCTACGCTGCCACGATATCACCCTACTGCTGCACGCCATATCGAACCCTACGTTATCCCAAGGGGCGACAAGGTGGCGTGGCTGTCGCACTTCAAGGTTGTCAACCGCACGGCACGCACATACACCCGAGCTGGTCTGTGGCAAGCACTACTCCGATATCGAGAACAAAACACCATCAAAGAATTGGACAACATAGCCTCAATTAACTTCACGAAGCGTGCCAAATTATCATCACTGTTTGCTGCCACACCAGAGCATGAACTCCGAAAATTTACAGCGACCGTCACCTGGGCAGACCATCATATCAGCCCACATCATCTTGTCCTCACCGAGAAATTAAACACAGCCCAAGGCTACAAACATGCATCTGTGCGCCAGGCGCCCCCCGTATCGACTCGGCTACACGCAGACCGCGCACCGCTCTATGTAAGGAGAAACCACCCTGCTCTCAACTCACCATGCATCGTCGCATTTGCGCCTGTGCCTGGAGAGAATGTCCAGGAAATACTTGAAAATACGCCAATGGAAGAGCTCATGGCCGCATTGCCGCCGCCGACCGCACTCCGTCATCAACCGCAACGCATCCTTCCAGCGTCTCTGGCGCCACATCCACCCCACATCACACAGCAAATGGATGTACATACGACATACCTCACAAACTGGCACCTGCGCACGGGCGATACTTACCTCCACTTCGGAATGCGAGCAGTTCACCCAGAAAAAGATCTTGACGTCGCTCTAAACATGCTGCACTCAAGCGGCATCGCTCTTTTAACGCCGACAGGCATGGTCGACATCCATGATGCAACTGGACAATATCTTGCAACTTTGACTCGACCTAGACACGCTACGCTCGCTATGGGCCACACCACTACACCTCAATCTAACCTCACTGCCGCAGGCGCTCCATCCCCACAAGATTGCTTTCTTCCTCAACTCATATCGCTCTTGCACCGACACAAATGGACATACGTGCACCCGAAGCCTACCTCAAAATGCCTATATGACGACAAAATTGCAATAGTTCTCATCGACACGCTCAACATCACTTCACACAGGTTCACAACACCCATGTCCCGACATCCAGCTTTGCATACCTTCTGGTCTGAGCACCCTGATGACAGACGGATGGGCGCGCAACATGATTGCTACTCAGTGCCATTTTGGGGCTGCTCACTGGCCACACCCGGGGATAAGTTGGAAGACATTTACAAGGCGCTCAAGTGGGCAATCCTCAGCTGCTACAAAATGAGCCGGCCCTCACCGTAATGCTCGTTCCCTGCTCTCAACATGCTGCCGGTCACACTAGATGGTTCTCCCACCGTACGTCACACAGCTGTGCCGCATTATGCGCCGACGAGATGACACAACCGCCCCACGCAAGAGACTGCATATCCTTGTGATCTCAAACCAGGCCGGGCGTACCGCGTGGGCCTCCGAGTACAATGCCAACTCTTTCTACACCAACATGACACTGGCACTACCACAGCAATACGCTCTCCTGCGAGAGACACTGCTCCAAGGTTTCCCTGTCTTGAAAGCGCCATACCCACACCAGCGACCTACATGCTCTAAATCTAGGACTCACCTCCTATGTATCTCACCGGAGTCTATTCCGACAATTTGCGCACACACCTCTCCGCCCCATGCTGCAACCGGGACCCCCCCTTTTCCCCTGGCCCATGCTTACAATACTCACATACATACAGTTCTCACACCGGGCACACCATCCACCATATGCCAACATGCTCAACCTGGTAAGGTGTACTTCACGGACGGTAGCGCTATGGATGTACCAACACCCAACCGTACCATACACTCAACCGGTGCGGTGACCTACGAACCTCTCAGACCAGAGCCATATACGCCGTACCTTCTCAAACCCAGCCTGCCAGGCGTCTTCAACGAAAGCTACCGTGCTGAACTCGTTAGGCCATGTTCAGCTAGAGCTCGTTCGTTCGTCTGATAGCAAATAGTTAGGATGATCAACGCGGTTTGTCCGATTCATTGCCGCACGTGGACCCTACGTCATCCACCAACTCGTTCGTTCGAATGAATGAACTGGAGTTCATTTCATTCGATGATTTTCGTCTGATGAAATGAACTGCAGTTCGTTCGTCTGGAAACCAACCGTGTAGCAGGTGTTGCAAACGTTGTTTACATATCGCTTGTTGCAAATCTTGTTTCGGGACCGTGTGCATTAGCTTTGGAACACTTTGTTTCATAATACTCGACAATCGCAGAACATTTTTTGAACCAGTACTCGCTCAGAATGGCGCCGAAAGATGATGGCAAGCGAAACTGGAGCACGGAACAGGAGAAAGTTCTTGTTCATGTCTTTTGCTATGAGATCAAGCCTATTGGGGACAAGTACGACAGGTTGATGGCCAAGACAGTGCTTTGGTGTGGCAGCCCGTTGTGGACAAGTTCAACGAGCTGTACGCCCCCAAACATGCCTCTCTGCCCGCGGATGCTCAGTCAAGCGTGAAGAAAGACATCAACACTGACACCGTTACGCGCAAATTCAAAGCGCTGTGCAAGAAGTACATCGATGTGAAGACCAACACGAGCACACTGACACTGTTGTGGGGAACGTTGAACAGGCCGGCCATCGTGCGTAGAGTGGGACAGTGGGCCAGAAAGAACAAAGTCATCATTATCTTGTCTCTCTTGCTGTGTGTGCGCATTTCAGGATGTCTTGAGTGGTTGTCTGGCATCTGTGGAGCGACAAGCTCGTACAACGCATTGAACGTCCCCTCCTCCATTCTGAAAAAGTTCATCCACCGGCGACGTTCCTCATGCAACTGCAACTCTGTCCAATTCACTCTGTCCGCGGCATTTGTGCCTTGCACGTTCAACAGCAGGTTGCCATCGTAGGGGTAGGTTGCGCAACTTCGGTCGAACCTATAACCACGCAGGTAGTCCGCTGGATGCGGGACATCCTCATCTTCATCTGAATGCTCACTGTCACTATCGCTGAGCACTGCGTCGATAATACTCTGGAAAACTGCGCCATCCTCCCACAGCTCGAAAATGTCACCTAAAGGATGCGCGAAAGTTGCGTCTGGCTCTAGAAGACCGCTAGAATCCGAATCTGAGCCTTCCATGAGCTCTAACCTAACAATGCGACTCCTGTTGAACAAGCGTACCCAGCGAGAGTGAAGTTCGTCCAGGCAACAACGAATCTTGTGCAAGGTTCGTTCGAGTAGCTGAACACAGACGAACCAATTGATTTAACGCGGTATGACGTCAGGTTCGTCAGAAAACGAACGAACAGGCTCTAGCTGAACAGGGCCTTAGCATTCATGCGTCCCTATTCAACGAACCAACCTGCTGCGATCACATTTACACTGATAGCCTATCGTCTATATATGCCATAAAAAGGGCCATTTTCTGTCCCAACTCGGTTCGTAGCAAACTCCACTGCCAACTGCTCAACGACATCGCACGAATCGTTAATTCAAAGAGCAAACCAACACCTACATACGCATTTCCACAAAGTGAAGTCTCATGCCGATGTGGAGGGAAACGAACACGCGGACGCTGCTGCAAAAGAAGCTGCGCAACTTGCTGCCACTGGGCACGTCTTCGAAACCCTGACTGACTATTCCCAGGCGTACATTGACATACCCGAGTACTGGGTGGAGAAGGTGACTCCGCCACGAGAAAAAACACCTGTGCGCAACGAGCTTCTACGCAATCCAAGGAAGGACATTCAGAGGCATATGGATGACTGCAACTTATACATGTTTCCACCCGCGACGATTTACGCGCGAGGTCTGGTGGCAGAACACGACATAGTTTCCATCAAACATCGTGAATATGCATGGTCTGCGCTTACTACGGATGCACAGAAGCGTACGTTCATCCGCGTTATCACCGGGCAACTCCTCAACTTTAAACTGATCAGCAGGTACACGAAGGGTCGGATTCCGCCGCGCTGCCCTCTTTGTCACGAACTTGACAGCACCTCACACATTGTCTGTGGTGGATGCCACGAGCCCAGCATGAAAAGTGGCGTTATTAACAGGCATGACCACGCTGTTCGCATTGCGCTTGCGGCAATCCGGAAAGGTCCGGTTGGCGCAAGCGCCATTATGGCAGATGTGACCCCACGCGATTTTGAAGACGATGTAACTAACGCTTATGTGGACGATGTGCCTAGACGCTTGCCGGTGCACCTACTGAACCAACTGCGCCGACGTGTCGAACGAGCGTTGGCAGCCGTGACACGCCTGGCCGTGCATTCCGGCGATGCGAACTCTCGCATTTCCTCCCTACTTTACGCCAAATACGCAACTTCGACATAGGGCTATGCGGCTTTCCGAGACCTTTGATGCTGAATCGCTTGTGTTTCGCCCTGATCTGGCCATTTTCCCTGGGGGCTCGCCTGGTGGTAACCGTTGGTATGACGCTACGTGGCAAGGCTATGCAACCAAGTAAGCAGTCCACATTGTTGAAGTGGGTTACGTGCGCGAGGGCTTTGCTGCGGCGAAACAATTGGAAAAACGTTCGCAACACGAACTGCTCGAATGCTTGCTGCAAGATCTTGGCTGGCAAGTGTGCTATTGCACCGCCACCCTTGGTGTTGCTGGAACTGTGTACACGGATGCATTGTCCTGTCTTCGCGCTCTTCATCTCTCGTCGTCAGTGATTGAGTCGGTTGTGCGTGCGTGGGTGCACATGACGATGAACCTTACTCACGGCCTTGTTGTGCAGCGGAGAAAACTAGATGGGCATCACATCAACAAAGCCTTCAATAGGCCGCCTTAGCTGACGTTGCCCCTGTGGGGTGCTGCACCCTTCCATAAAGGCGCGAGGGTGGGTCTTGTCCGCCACATCCTCGCCCGTGTCAACGCCAACGCCGTGTGGCTGGCGTGTCATTATTATTATTATGACCTCTAAATAGATACCACATGGGGCTCGCTGGGTCTGAGTGTGGCCCATTGAGCCACTCATGGCTACGCGTCCGTGCACGCCTCCGTATCCGGGGTCTGGCTACGGCACCTTTCCGAACATGTGTTATCTTGCAGCTCTCAATACTGATACGGCATCACGAAAGTGGCACATATGTAATGATTCAGGTGTTACTGAATGTTCACGTGTGTCGCATGCCTTTGCAGTTCACCGTTGCAGAAGGGCAAAACTGCTAGATTTGCGACAGTGCATGCATCTGCCACATTATCACACAGAATCAAGCAGAAGTTCTTCACGGTACGATTGTCGCTCAAAAAATTGATGGCCAATTGCTCGATAGCATAAAGCGTTGGTCGCATGTGCGCACCGATAGGGTATGCGATGGAAACAACAATTTGGAGACAGGAGATATCTCGTAGTCAGAGGGAATGTTTCTGATGTGAAACCAGTTTGAAAACTCTGTTTTTACGGTATGCTGTTGTTCAGCGGGGGTAATGGCATGTTTCTGTCTGAACAGGTTTTTGCTTACCACAGAGCTGTGATTACCACAGCGCTAGCGTGTTGTTCCAGCACAGGACTTTGCACGCACATGTCCTCATGTCGATAGTATCATAGCATCAGAACTCACGATCATCGATTTATTTCCACGTCATCGAGCATCGGTAGATGCATGTGCTTAGACTACTGTCGTTTGCTAGTGTGGCAAAGTTCTGTGCACATGCTGTTCATGACAGCCACCGATTGGAGCAGGCAACCTACCTAACTGGGCACAAAGTATTCCGGACTGTATCCACGTGCTTAGTTTTATTGTATCGCTTATCAGGTGTTCATCTTTGCGCTGTCATGCTTCAGTCAACAGGCGGTTGCAACCGCTCCTCTCGCAAGCATGCCAGTACCCTGAAGCGCCAGGTGTGGGTGCCCCACGAGAGAGTTGGGAAGAGTGCTTGAATTGAAGTGCTGTGATTTGAGCGTAAAGTTTATAAATGTAGGTTGCCAGTCTGGCCAACAGGGCCTTGTGTACAGGCTGTGAAGACAAAGGAGGAGCTGAAAAGCAGGGTATACATAACAGTAGGCACCTCACTATTATCAGCAGCTCTGGGGTGTAATATGGGAAGACGTCGCATGTCACCACTTCACACAGCCTGGATATCTGTCATGACGCAGGAGAAAAATCTTTGCATGCTAAGCAGCAGGTGATGTACATTGCCATGATTTGTCATAATGTGAATGGATTTGTCGCACGAACTACAGATCAGCCCAACATGTTCATGGGTGCAGGTGAGTACAAGATGGGACAGTGCCTTGACATCTTCAGGCGCGAACGGGACCCGGACTCTTGGGATGATTGGAGCAATCACCCTGTCTGCAAGACCCATGAGATAGGGCGAGAACTGGGCCACGGCACTTACTCCAAGGTATGAAATGGAAAACGATGGAGCGTTGTAGAAAAATTGGGACGCCGCCGATAGTTGGCAGGCGTGATCTACGGCGAAAATTTGCTCACGGCAACCTCCTGGGTCAAGCACCCAGACGCTATACACAAACGCTATACATTTCTTAACAACGAAGCTCTCCAGCACCACAAGCCTCCTCTGCATGGATGGTGCACGTGTCAGTTTGAGCAACATAATGTTGTATCGAATAAAGAGCAACTTCTCTAACCATCAGAGTCCTGGGCTCACTGGAAAACCGCTTTTGCCGAACCAGGATTCGAATGCATGACCCCTTGATGAAGCATTGTAACCAACAGCTGCCAGCACATTAATCACCAAACACATGTCCCCATCGCGAGTGCCTCGCACAGGATGTAAAGCTTTCCTGCAATCCTCATGCCACATCTCGTCTCAGGTGATGGTAACGACAGCACCGATTCCCAAGTAGTACTTGGGGCTGCCAATGTCCCTGTGGATGCAGAAGTGTTGTGAAGAGATGTGCTTGCACTGGGGTACTCTAGTTTATAGAACGTCTGCGATAGCGATCTCGTGACTCATCTGTGATGCGCCAGCTTGCCCTTCTAGCTTGCACGCTCTGATTTCATGCTCGCCCTTATAGCGGAACTCGCGAGGCTTGCCTCAGGTTTTGTGATACGCCTGATATCGTAGCTGACTCATAATGATCAACTATTTATAAATACTATGCAACTAATACAATAATCTATGAATCTGAGGGTGGGGAGGATAAATGTAAGCCAAAGATGAAACAAGACAGAGGGAAGCGATCTGATAAGAAGATAATCTGAGAACAATCGAGATCCAAATTGTTACCCCATAACTCCCGCAGTCTGTGGTTACGCTGAGCGTAGTGAGGCTTCAAGCAACGGATTTCAACTCTCTGAGACCGCAAGTACGCTAACTTACTACTGACATTCTCATACACCACACCATCATTAATACGAGCCGTTATCAGTCACGTACTGGTATCGTGGGACGTAACATTTTGTATGTCAAGCTACTGCTTAGCTAGTACGCGGTGCCACAATGCGGTGTAACACCTCGGGGCCGTGAAGGCCATTTGTCACAGCTGACGTTATAAACTCACTGTTCATCACTGTTGCAGGTCGTGGAGGCAACAAGGAAGGAGACAGGGGAGCGTGTGGCACTCAAGATCGTGCTTCTCGGCAATCCAAAGCTGAACAAGAAGCACTGCAAGGTGCTGCGACGTGAAGCGGGGATCATGAGCCAGCTGCAGCACAGCAACATCCCACGCGTGTTCTCCGCGGTCGAGCACAACGAGCAGATCGTCATGGAGCAGGAGCTGTGCCATGGGGCCACATTGCTCGAGGAGCTGCAGCACGTTGACTCCGGCAACGACCGCCTGCTGGCGGGCATCACGCTGCAAATCCTTCAGGCGCTCCAGGCCTCGCATCGTGCTGGAATCGTGCACCGGGACCTCAAGCCCGGCAACATCGGTAAGGCGTTCCCCAAGTGAATTGCCAGAATGGCGTTCGACCCCTATTTTTGCCACCAAAATCATTCATTTTCAGGCATTGCCACCCGCAAATTGCCATGTCTGGCGAAATGCTTCCTTCCCCGCTGTAGTCTCTAGGTACATGTGATGTTGCATCTTTTTGTATCGCTGCTCCATCCGCATGGACATTGGCAACTCCAAGTGCTACTTGGGGAAAATCAATGCTACCATTACCATCACCTGAGGCAAGCATACCTGGTTCAGCCGGACACACCTATGTATCATAAAAATATCTACTGTAGACAATGAATAATACCTCGCCAAGGCGTTTAGCTTTCGCTCCCAATCAGGGGGCGATGCTGCGTTGTTGGTGCATGCCTGGTGTTGCTCTTCAGCTTGAGCTTTAGTGTTCTGACCGTACACACATTCTTGTTGCATAGTTAGAATCAGGGTTCTTTGTATCGCAACTGTCATGTGTATATTGGCTGCACATTGTCTGGGATAAGCACCTTCCAAAGAAGAGATGAAATCAGCGTTTCAGATAGCAGAAATGTGCTTTTGAACAGGCCTAGCTTGAGCAGATGGCATCCTGTGCAGTGTTCAAGTACCCACATCAAGATTGGAGAAGGAAGGGTGCAAAACCCATGCTTCTGGACTTCGGTATGGCGTTGGAACTGCACAAGAGAAAGAAGCCGGTGACAGGGTTACTGGGCACTCAGGGGTTTGTAGCGCCAGAGGTCATCCGGGGAGAGGCTCACTCCCCAGCCATGGACATGTTCGCGTTGGGGGTTCTCCTGTACCTCATGCTCACGGGAACACGGCCCATGACCAAAGACGAGGCCCCGCGTTTTGATTACCTTCAATACGAAGCCTGGGAGTACCCTATGATGGAGGTACGTGTTGATGGTGATGCACTGACACATTGATACTTGCGTCCGGCTTGAGCCGTAGTGCTTGCTTGTATCTGATGGTAATGATGATGTATCTTTTTACAGCGCTGCCGCATGCACATGGACATCGGCCGCTCCACTCGGAAATCAGTGCAACAACGGGAACACACGCTCTAGTTCACGTAGGCGTGGGATGGTTCCCCTCTGAGAAGTCTTCCTTTCACTTGAGCACGTGCTGCAGCGACTACCCTGGTGCCTTTATTCTCATCTCAGCAACTGCAGACTCTTACAGCGTTTAGATTTTTCACTGTTAGGGACATTCTGAGGAGGGGTGGGATCAGATGTGGTCACGTCAGGCAGCCGTGACTGGAATCACCCTTGTCTAGGGGGTTCGGACGGCAAAAGAGTACTGGGGAACGCGCGCACCAACACTATGGGTTAATCATGGGTCGATTAGTAGTTCACAGCAAAGCACCCCGTTGACATGCTGTTGCAATGTCCAGAGCAGTGGGTGCAGCAAACCTGACAGCAGCACCATAGTAAGACAAACACGAGCTCAGTGCAGCTAGGTTGACGCAAATCTGGATTGCAGTTTCGAACAGATCACTGCGTGCAAAAAAAACATTCAAAAGAAGGACGTCAGCCCAAAAAGGCAGCGTTGACAAGCGGAGGTGATCTTGCGCCGAAATGATCACTGCGTGCATACCTGTTTTGGCAACTGAATAACAATGGCCCATCGTTCAGGGAGATGAGCGCTGGATCAACGCTCGGCACGACGTGAAGGACTTGGTGCTGCGCCTGCTGGAGCGTGACCCCAGAAAGCGAATCGCAGCCGCGGAAGCGCTCTGGCACCCCTGGATCCTGGCCGACATGCGCATGATGAGGCGAGTCTGGAGATCGTCTGCGCAGCCAGTGGACCAGGCAGTGGGCCAGCTGATCAGCCGGCCGGAGGGCCACCTGCAGCGCCGGGAAGTGAGCCAGGCATTGAGCTCGCCAGTTGGTCGCCCAGAGGGCCAACCAGAGGGCCAGGCAATGGACCAGGTAGTCGGACAGCCGGAAAGCCAGCCAGTGGGCCATGCGGTGGGCCAGCCAGTGGGATACGCGGTGGGCCAGCCGGTGGGCCAGGGAGTAGGTCAGCCGGAGAGCTAGCCAGCAGCTGCAGGCCACGCAATGGGCCACCTGACGGGCCAGGCAGAGGGCCATTAATAGCAAAAAAGAAAAACAATCGGGAATGACGCCGGGTCCACGCAAGCGAGCACAACGCCTGCGAGGACATGCTCAAAGGGCTTCGGCCGCAAGCCCCAGCGCGGGAACCCGCGCAGGGAGAACAGAAAAGAGGAGAGCATCAACAAGTCTGTGCCAAAAGGCAGTATCAAGAGTCGCGCCAACAGGGCGGATAATGACATGTGCATAGGGCGTCAAAGGCACGGACGACACGTGGCATGCGCCGGGCCAGCCAGTTGACCAGCCTGCGGGCCAGGCGGTGTAGCTCGAGCATAAGCATTTCCCAAGCACGAAGGCCGCCATGAAGACAGGCATCCGGAGTCGTGTATGCATGCATTGCCTCTGGTACGCATCCCGCTGGTGCAGTGAAGCATATACTGCAGAGTACATGAGAAAGCTCGTATTATCTGTCTTTTTTGAGAAACGTTGATTCTACCGCTTCAAGTTGTAGCTTCAGCTTGAACCTACATCTTGGCACATGTTACACACATCATATAGGTTCCTGCTCTTTTGTCAGTAAGCGTGTTGACGGGAGTTCGGTAGATGATGCCATGCTGTTGACCATGCTGGAAAATGCTGGAACGGTAGGCTCGTTTGGATGCCTTTTGATTGAGTGTGATGCCACACGTCTTCGTGTTACATGCAATACTGTTGCTGTACAATGAGACAACCTTGGTGTCGACCAAGACGGCCCGCCCTGCCCTGTCATCACTAGGGTGTGTGCTGTTTGTTGGTGCTGTCATGTCAGGTGGGCCACGGAGCCCATCCACCCGGCCGATTGTGCTCTCTGCATGGAACGCAATTGTGCTTGCTTTTCTCAATTCCGTGTTTCCTGTGTTTGTTGGTTTTCCAACAGCAAGTTGCTGAACAAATAGCTGACTGGTATCATTTGATGTCAGAATGCGAAGCCCGCATAGCTTCAGCAACAGCCTCTCATTCTCAGCAACGCGCGAGACCCTGTGAATTCCAGGTCCAGATGCCATAAATTGCATGATTTTATGCGACAGATATGAGGGTCGAAACCCATTCTCAAGAAGCATTGTTCGGCCTACGCAACGCCCGACAGCATACTCTTGCTGCCTTGCTGTGGTATCTTGATGGGCCTTGTGTATGACCACCACGACAACTGAATAGCGCTCCTACGTGCAGGCCGCAAAGGCTGGACAGATGCAGCAGGACAGCTGAAGCCTGACAATGGAGGAAATGGCGCTCTACGCATCAGTGCCCATCTGCGAGGCCTGGGTGGGGGGAGGGACATGCGGCCCACGGCGTCGGGAGAACCAGCCCGGAAGCATGCTTGCGATTTTTTATTTAGTTTCTTCTCGGCTGCACCTCGCCACGCCAACGCGGATTCTGTCTCCTTGGCTGCCGGCTGCGTGCGGAATGGCGGTGAGCAGAGGCGCTGATCTGCCTTGCGATAACAGGCAGAGATCCCCGGGGCTGAGATGAAGCGTCAGGGTGTGTCAGCCTGGCGCTGAATCTCACTCTTTAGTCGACGATGCCAGATTCTTCGAGCACGACGCTGGATGGATTGTGATTGTGGTGAGGATGAAGATGAAGATGCGCATGCTTTGTGATTATCACTGGCCTTATCAATTACGAGGCTTATTGGTAGTTGTCAATTATGAGGCCCATTCGTAGGATTATGTACCAGTCGAGACAGGCATTGAAATGACGCTCTTGTGACTGATGGGCCTAGCTGGGTTGTCATGCCGAACGCAGGCCTAGCGAGATAGGGAAGTGTTGGGTGATTGCTTGCAAGGTGAGTGGCGAATGTGCACACATGTTGGTCCCCAGTTCAATCTGTCAAGGCAGGCGTGACCCACCACACCCGCGCTCATGAACGCACATCACATCCGGGGGTTTTGGCCGTCGAAAAAGTGGCGTTCTCCATGCAGAAAGGGCAGCAGTTGCTACAATGCCGGGTCCCATGTGCTATCTTTTGGGCCTAACTTTTCGGTGGAGCAGTACTTTCAAAAGTCTGCGTGAAACGACCAAATTTGCAACCAACCTCTGTGATGGGATATGAAGTACGTACATATGACCTGCTGCCGCTAACAATACAGCCCGCGATGATTACTCAAGCATGCCATGGCTGATCCAATCGTGTGCGGTCGGACCCGTGACAACCCTCTTGTAGTATAGCTCAAACAATGATGACAGAATAGCAGCCTGCTGACAGTCCATGTCATCGAGCTGATGGACAGGGACTACATATGCAAATATATCGGATGTGTATTTCAGTTGTTCGATGTACTGGCCATCAAACCGTGATAAAATGGTCAGGAACGCCCAGAAGTTGCGGGGCAGTACAAGCGAGAATGCACAAGGAAACCAAGGACAGAAGCTGCATCTGTGTCAAGCAATTGTACGAGCATACAGCCCTGGAAACCCGAGGCGAATACCAGAATCACCAAGCCTGTCGCATCAGCTGATCACTCAAAGTTCGTGACAAAAGTGTGTCACCTCAGCCGACTGTTTTTCGTTCCGAACCACATAGGGCCAACGGCAGCAAAATCACCTTGCCAACACCCGATCAACCCAGGTAGAGTCACGTCCAGGCAGTCACTATCAGCACCGCAGGAGCTTAGCGGCACATTCTATGGCCCAGCACGCCCAATGCCTTCGAAATGGCCTAACCCCATGCCGTTGACGGATGATTGGGACAAAAAAATCATCAATCCCGCCCGTCAGTTTTGAGCAAGCTGAAGAACTGGGGCCCCAGACCGGCTGCATCTATTATCTATTCTTATGGCATAGATGATCGATCAGGTTAGTTCAGAGCTAACCTGTGTTACACACAGAGCCTGAACTACAGTGAGGATGTTGTCCAAACCCTGTTCTTCACATGATCTAACACGTGTAATCTAAACCGCCTTCTCATAGAGCTTCTCGTCCTTCTGGTAGTAGACGATGTCTCCTTTGTCTGATACAAAGTGATCCTCTGAGAAGGACTTGAAAAGGGGTGCGATCAGGTGCGTGGGGATGGGTCCTGGGCTGGGCACAGGCTCCCTGCAAGCACAGCAGCATATCAGTGCAGCGTCAGGCTGATGAAGCCGACAGCGATGCTGGGATGTGATTTGCAGAAATTATGTATGCAGGATGTAAATCTCGCAAGTGATCACACCATATACCACCATGCTACCAATCAAGTTTCTTCGCAACAAGTCCCCTCTGCTGCGTTGGTGTCACCAAACGCAACTGAAGCGAATACCCCTTGCAGCGCGCGCAATAGTGTAACAAAGTGCCACATCTTGCCAGCCCTTAGCAGGCGTCTTTGGGTATGAGGCAAACGTTGAGGGTCGTAGGGTACATTGCGAAGGTGTCGAACCATACCTGTAGTATGGTCCCATGACTGGCTTGCATGCGTCTGTGGCCTCACAGAGGTTGTAGTGGGGAATTTGAGGGAAGAGATGGTGGATGACGTGGGTGCCGATGTCGTGATGCACCTTGTTGAACATGCCAAAGTCTCTGTCCAGAGTGGTAAGCCCCCCCCTCAAGTAGCTCCACTCCTCCCCTCGGTACCATGGAAGCTTCTCATCATCGTGAGCGCCATGATGGTGCAGGTAAGTGACTGCATCGAGCCAGATGACATTGATCCAGTAAGGCACGAAGTACAGGTTGAACATGGCAAGCGGCCCGAGTTGGGTGGTCGCGAAGGCTAGGACGCCGAGCATGGCGATCATGAAAGCGTTACTCGATTGGACGAGAATGCCCTCCTGCTCCTTGAAGAGGTCACACTTTGGGTCGTAGTGTGACCCCTCCTTTCCGGGCGAGCGTTTCCAGAGGTAGAATGGGTACGCGAAGAGTGGCAAGGGGAAAATGAGGCGGCCGAGCTTCGCAGCGAAGGGCATGTCTTTGTAGATAGACTCGGGATTGGGTGCCAGGACTCGTCGTTCTCGACATGCCCGTGATTGGCGTGGTGTGTTCGGTGGGAGATCCTCCAGCCGTGGTATGGGACGAGAATTGAGGCGTGCACGATGTTGCCAACGAAGTTGTTGAGCTTGGAGTTGTTCGAGAAAGACTGGTGGCCTGCGTCGTGACCGACAACGAATAGCGCCCAGAACATGGTTCCTTGAGCCAGCCAGTACAGTGGCCATACGAACCTGCGAAAGGAGACACCGGCTGTGAGTAACGACACAGACTTGCCGGCAGTTCTTTGCCCTGCACGTGGTTTCGCCCCACTACTTGCCCGCAAAATTCCTGCAATTTCAGGCATCTGGACCTGTAAATCATACGGTCAAAAACACTCGCCAACATGGACTGGGCGCGCACACACAATCGGCGCTACGAGCCTATGTGTATGCTGGCTGGACCAACAACTGTACAAATGCACCATCCACAGAATGGTGTGTCTGGCAACTTTGACAATGACAACATGAGCATGTTTGCAAGACCGCTGTCTGCATCGTGGCAGGCAGTGCTTTGCCAGAACGAGTTTCGACCCCAGCTTTATCCCGGAAATTCATGTATCTTTGGGCCATCTGGGCAGGAGAATCAGAGGGTCTGGCAAACACTGGTGGCAGCTATTGCGGTTCGTGCCTCCCATCCTCCAACCAAGCAAATTTGTCTTGAGAGGGGAGCAAGTTGGATGACCTGGCCTGGTGGGATGCTAACACTGCCAGCCTTCGTAACCATTCAGGTTTCATTGAACAGCAACTCTATTCCCAAGTAGAATTCCTTCGAATTGCCAATGTCCATGTGAATACGTTAGTGCGCCTGAAAGTTGACGATGAAGTACCTTTTGACAACACCAAGCTTCAGTGACCCCACGAACACAGGGGAAACCAGAGCCTTCCGTGTGGAGTAGGCGGGCGAAGTTCCACTGACTATGCCATGATGCCCAATGGGCCAGGTCACAAGTGCTTGATGAGAGTTCATTGCCATATTCCGTGCACTGCGGTGCAACATTACACGCTCTTGTGTGGTTGATTTGTTGCCTAATCCCCATTCATGAAAGTGTGTGCATGAGTTGCCAGCGCCGCGGTGACCAATGGAGTGTGGTTCAAGTGGCGCACAAACAATCAGAGTCCTGCCAGTAGGTGGTTCAATTGATGATTGCGCGCTTCTAGGAAGAGCGTGAACTTCCCTGCTGCTGACGTTCCCTGACAGGAGCGTCTTGGGAAAGTCACGAGACTGGTGTGGCCGTTCAGGCCGAGCTGAGGGGTTATGTAACAATGAATTAGAATTGTTGCGCAGACGACACTACTGCCAGCAAAGTGGGAAGAGCAAAACGCACCAGCTGTTGACTGAGTATGCGGCTGCCGCCAGTCCAATGACGATCGCAACATCCTTGACCAGATACGCAAAGGATTTAAATGTGTCCTTCTCAAAGCACTTGTCAGGAATGGCCTTGCGGAGGTCCTGAAGGTTGAATGGAGGAGGGGCTGAAAGGTCCTGTAAACATGGAAGCTTTCAAAAGAGCTTTCTGAGCTTGGTTGGGTTGACCCCTTCCAGCTGGCCAACTTGTGGCTCACAGGGCAGATTCTGGTCGGGAGATCACGTTAGGTAAACCCTTTCGAGTAAAGCACATTGAGCACCAGCAAGCCTGCGCATGACCTTGCAAACGTTGCTGACACCCGACGTCCACGACATGTAGCGCAAAATTTGACCAATATCTCGCTGCGAACAGACAACACCTCCAACGCTCATAAGGGATGGCAAGGAATGACAGTTCGATTTCAGATTTATCCAAGCAGAAATCCCCTTCGCTACTGTTTGTAGTGCTGAGGCCATCACACGGTGAGAACGCAAGCAAGTCTTGAAAAACCCAAGCTGCCAGCGTGGCACCCTGTCCACCGTGGATCGACACCACGACCGAGTGAGCAGCAACATGCACCCATGATCACATGCATGACACGAATGAATGCAATAGGCTCGTGCTGTTAAAGAAATATGACTGGCCTGAAAGGATATCTCGTCAATGTGATGGGTTGCTGCATCATGGGAAGGTCTTGGAATGTGCACGGCTGACTGGTGTACGCTTCCTATCGTTCAGCGCCAGGAATCACAGGAAATATGCACAAACTCTCCTGATGCTTCCGAGCAGAAACGGCACGACTTTCAGCTGAGGAAATCGCGACATGGTCGGATACCACCGCCAGTACTCCAGGTTCCTCAAAACAGGCGATGAATTCTCCCTTGGCGTAGATGCAAGGAAGAGGCGAGCACGAAAATGCACAAAGACTATCAAAGGAAGACATCGGAGGCCCCGACTGCTCCAAGCAGTGCTCAGCTTGCAAGATCATCACCGCGCTAGGTACGGCAAAGCACGCAGCAATATGTAGTAGCATGACCACCAGGAATGCAACCGTACCTGTACCCCTGCCTTGGAGTCCTCCATAGGCATCGCTACTCGTGCTGGTTTGCAAACATTTCGCCGGTTGAGAAGGGGTCCAAGGCCGCAGGGTCTGGCAATGGTGGTCCGCATGGGACCGTGGATGGCGGACAGCATGGCTCCTAGATGTGTGGTACGTGTCAAGACTGAACAAGACACTGGCTAGTGGTTGAGCGGTGGAGGCTCCATGCATAAATGCGAGTATGCAACGTTGAACGACGCCAAACAACGGTTTGCTTCTGACCTTGCTGACTCGATGGTACGTCACAGGGAGCACGTGTGCAATGGCAGTACCACAGGTGATGAACGAACGCACGCACATGCTGTCATCCTCTCAGCATGACAGCCCCAAATCACAAACAACAATTGCGGCGGAAGATAGCACGCTAGGATTTCGGAAAACAGTGCAGGCACCGATGTCATCCACCACGACGGAGCAGCCTGATGCATTGATGCCATGGTGGATATTTATGAAACCGTCACATGATATGATTTTGCCGGACCGATGATGATGGTGAAGGGGTTGGCATCATTCGACACCAACACCGAAGACGGCCGCCGCGACCTAGCTCGCATGCTCAGCTGCGCATGTCGCGCTTCCTCCATATAAATGGACACGCTGCCACTATCCATGGCGCTACAGCTCACAGACTCGGACTTCACCGGCGCCATGCGCCACCGTCTCGGTCTGACGCACATGCCTACCAATGCACCTGGCGTCCGGTGCTGCTGTGGGCAGTACATGCGAGCGGGGGATGTCGACCACGCGATGACCTAGGTCGATCTAGATGTCCGCGACCGTGAGTCCGCCGGGTAGAACGAGCAAGATGTCTCCACGCGCAGCAGAGTGGGCTGCGATTGGGGCAGCTTGCACGCCAGGCAACACTCGGAGTGTTGGCTCCACAGATGATGCAATCTCAGCGCGGGAGGCAATGCGGCGCCAAATCTCTCTGAGCATGTTGTGGCGCAACGTCATTGACGTGCACTGTGACCGGCAGGTACCTACACAGAGAAAGAGCAATTGCTCTTTCTCTGTGCGATGTAATGATGGTGAAGGGACATGGATGTCAAAAATGGAGCCAGCGTTTCTGCCTTACGCTTTTCAAAAAGGGCGGCGTAACGGTGGGGTCACTTCGTGCAGCCACTTTTGAATCCTTGGTGACCTTTAGGGGGAAATCTGTATTTTCACGGAAAGGAGGGACGATTCTCCAGTTTGACTCGCCTTTCAAAAAGGAGAAAAGAGAAGGAGGTTTGACGTGGGTCACGTCGTTCAGGCAATGAAAGAGTTCGGACGCCGCCTGGACGCCGCAAAATATCTCTTGACCAGAGAACTGACGCGTTGCAACTCGCGCGCCCACAACCGTGGCCCGAACGTGCACGGGACACAGACATCCAAGCTGACAGGCCAGAAACTGACAGCAACGCGGCAAGCACGCCATTACGACTAGTCATTACGACCAGAGTGCTCAGGATCCCAGGTACTAGGGGTTCTGGCGGGAGGTCTACACGTACGGCTGACGTAAAAGAAACAACTGGAACGCGGAACGGGCAGGAATGACGGTATCCTGTTGCTGAAACCAAGGCAACTCCGCAGAAATGTAGATTCTTCAATGTCTTGAAGTCCCTTGCTCCGTCTTGTGAGCCCTAAATTTAGAGGACCCCAGTGAGCTCACCTCGAGGGTGACGTGATTGGGTCGACGCACACAGGTGATTGTTCAGCCACCGCAATTACAGATGTGACACATAGGAACAATCACGCAAGTTCACTTCACTCAATCATCATGCAAAGGCCACGAGGATTGTATGATGGTGCCGTCGTTCAGAATTGAGTTTGCATGCCATGAACGCGTCCTGTGGGATCCTCTTTCGTAGTGCTAAACTCAGGCATATGTAGCGCCCCGTTGTGTCCACATCCAAAGGCAGCTTTGCTGCCACAGCTGAGTGCCAAAGTGCATTCAAACAACCAACATGCAGTGCTGCTCGCATGGCAGGACATCTTCCCGGTGCCTGCTTGCAGACACAAGCGCCGTCCTTGGGAAATCCTATTCCTGCTGCAACTGATTCTCCTAGTGAGTTGGGCTTCCCCAATTGCACTTCAAGTTTGCAATGCTCATGAGGACACCGTAGTGCTGTAAGAACACCACATTATCATCATGTGTCACGTCTGCGGCAACCTCGGTGCGACGACCACATACGAGGACGCTCCTGCAGCTGCAACGCCGACACCTTGCCGCCCTTGCATATCGAGAGCTCTTGGATGGTGCTCATCTCCTGTGCGGTTGAGCCCCAACTGGCCGAAAGAGTTCCGCCCCCATGCAAAAACAGTCCCGTCAGCGCATACTGCCAGAGAATGGCCCTGACCAGCAGCCAATTGTCGACCTGGAGTTGCCAAAAGCTCCCCCATGCCTGAAGTCCCCAAGTGTATTTCGTCGAGTGTGAAGAGACTTCGCCTGCCACGACGGGCAGCTATACCCACATCCTCAAGCCCCCCAGGAACCTCGATGCTACTGCGATCCTCAGAGTTGTGACAGCCCGGCTTGTCAGCAGGATGACAAGGCGCCGGAAATCTGACGGTCTTTTGGCTCACAGCATCAGAGAAGTCTTGCGAGGCCTGCAATTTGCGGGTGCCGCCGTGGAGAGAGAACGAAGCAAAGCGATGCACAGGGGGGGCACTGATGTGATTTTCCACTGGCTCGTGGTGGGGCCTATCAAGCACATGGCCGGCGTGCAGCTTGACAGGTGCCTCGTCACGATGATACAGCAATGAGTCATGCTGCACGCCTATGAGGAGGGGGGGCAGCTGTTGCATGAGCTCCGGCTGTGTGACCTGCGAGGTGTGACCGAGGCCCAACTCCCCATTGCTGTTTGTACCCCATGCCCACACGTGACCGCTCTCGTTGAAGGCCAGTCCATGCGTTGCACCGATTGCAATGCCTTTGATGCCCTCGAGACCCGGCAGCTTCTGCAATCACAGCTCACACATGGAAGCCACAAGTAAGCAAGCCAAGGTCACATTTGTACTGAAAACACTGCTCTGCAGAGAAGTCTTGGTGAACAGTGGATAAATCGATGTCCAAGACAAGCAATGTGAAGCTGGTTTTGCAAGATCCCAGACGCAGAATGGAGTCCTGGCTCACGAGCTGCAGCTTACTCCACTCCATCCCAGTATGCCCGTACAAAGCGTATGTCTGGTACCAGGAATGCCAGTTTTTGTTATCGAATTGTGCAGCTGCCGATCCAACAAATGGGGCAGCCAACTATGCGTTTTTACAGCCCTACATCCACGTGAGACGCATGGCTTTCTTCTCAACCGCCCGAGGTACCATGCAGACCTAAGAAATCACTGAATATCTGGCACAGTTGATGGCAATTTTTAGCGAAAGCAAAAGCCTTGGTGAGAAGGCCAGTTCGTGTGTTGCAGATCAGGTCCTGAGATTGTGAAGCATACCTGCGGTGAATCCCGGTTGACGCCTTCGCCCAGTCCAAGTTCAAACTGGTCATTGGCACCCCATCCCAGGACTGCGCCCTCCGAAGTGACCGCAAAGCTTGTGTAGGCACCAGCTGCAACAGCGATCGGCGTCCCAGCCTTTGGCGGCATAGGCAGCCGAATGGGCCTCGATCTGTCTTGTGAGTCGCCCACGCCCAGTTGACCATGCGAGTTTGAGCCCCACACGTAAACATTTCCGTTGCCATCAACCGCCAGTGCATGAGACACACCTGGATACCATACCACCGCTGAAGTTGTTGCTGATCGGCTATTCCAAAGTGCGCGTGGCCGAAGCTCCAAATATTGAGTATGGCTGGATAACCGATGGGTCTTATTATATGGCTGTACATTCCTTTTGCTACTTTGGTGATGCAGAATGCAACTCAGCAGAGAGGCTGTCATGTAGCGCGCTTAGTAGCGTAGCAAGTGCAATCTGCCATCATACTAGCCCTCAGCAGGCATCTGAAGTTGGGGTACGAGGATTTTTTTCTAAAGGTCGTAGGGAGTGCAGCTACCGACTAATTCAACAGCTCTCAGGAGCAATCGCGGCAATGCCTGTGCGAAGAAATGGAGCAACCCTCTCCCTGCCTCCTGGAAGCAAGACATTTATGGGGCTGCAGACCAGGAAGGCAGGCTTGCAGTACACCGATCACGCTACACCGTGCATAGTGCATGGCATGCACACACAACTTCGCGACGCTGGAAGACCAATGTCAGGAAGGAGACAGAATGCTTAGAACAGGAGCAATGAGCCCGCTATACTCCTCAATTGTTGTATCAAAAGGTACGGACATGCTCATTTTTGGCCCCGAGACAAGTGCGACTCCGAGCCACGGCCTTTTAAACCACGAAAAGACGCTTATTGTTCAAGGAGCAGAAACCCTCGTGAGCGACTCACAACGCAAGAGTAGCACAGCACCGCACCAGCCGCAATCGAGACTATCTCTGACTCTGAGATCAAACCGACCTCCTCGGGTCTTGGATATGGCCCGATGTCGACCTCGCTGGAGCCTACCTGTCCGAACAGGTTCCCCCCCCACGCTGAGAGCACAACCCTCGAGGTGCTGCTATCAGACTTGAGCAAAACGTATGCGGTGCTGCTCCCCGCTGCCATCAATGCAGGCTTGTGCTGCACCATCCAATCTTTTTAAGCTGTCATGACACTGCCCTGTTTGTGTTCGTATTGACGGTGCTGAAGGGACCATGCAACAGGGATGGAAATTGCAGAGGAATTGCAGGGGACATGGATGGAGAACTCGATGGACATATACGGGCTGAGTATCCCCTTCTGTTTCCCATGTAAATCAGTGTTTCGTGGATCGGCGACACTGTGACGGCATGCACAAAAAGTGCAGACTTCCTGGCGGATGCATTGGTGCATTGGTGATGTTGTCCATAGCCATCACTTCACCACACAGATAAGAGCGAGAACTACAGCAAAGAAAAGATACATCATCACCAACACCTTTAGAAAACATTTCCTAGAAAAATATGCCTGTTTGGTCTGTACAATAATCGGCGTTGCAATAAACAGCAGGCAATGAAACGGCCAAGGCCTTGATGCCTTGATGTGAGGAACTGGCAAAGCATTTTTGTGTGGGACAAAAACACGTTGCACCCACATGAAATTCACTCTTCATGAGTCGCACAATCGCTACAGAGAGTCGGAACCGCACAGCTTCCAGCAATGGCATAAGGGCCGGGAGAGGCTCGCTGCGAGTGATGTCGCCTTTGCCGAGCTGCCCCTGTGCGTTCCCCCCCCAAACATACAGCTGGTGCTTGCTGGTGAGCGCGAGCACGTAGCTCTCCCCGTAGAGATCAGTTCCCCCAGCAGCAACGTCCACGACATCAGCTGCCGACCTGCTTGCAGCCACCACAGGCTCTGATACTGGCTGCTGTGAAGCTGAGAGGATCCCTAGCTCCCCATGAACGTTGGACCCCCATGCCAGCAGGTTCCCCTCCGAGGTCAGTGCCATGGTATGGTGCAAGCCGAATGCCAGCTTGTGCACCTGTATCATGTGACACACCTCATGCGTCATCTGAAGCACGATACTTGCGCATTGCCATGTCACTGTCAGTGCGATGCGCAGAACGCACAATCAACGGCTTCTCGTCCGTGGCATTTCCGGGCTGCTGAATGGGAGGCATTGGGTAGAGGCATTATCAAACATGCAATTTCTGAATCAACTGCGATACAGTCTTGCACGTAACTGCCGGGCTTCTTTTCAAGTAGTCTGCTCAAGGCCGTCAGCAAAAATGTAACTGCCATGGCGCTGGCAATACACATTCTGTAGATCACCTATTTTGCAGGTATTCTGTACAGAATATGCACAAGCGAGACGCATGCGGATGCAGCGACACCGAACAGCAAACACGATTATTCATCAGCTGCATAGTGGGAAGAGTGCATATGAAGTGTTACAGGTGCAACTGTCAGGTGCATTGGCCCCTGCATTGAGGTGAATATGAAGGGGCATACATTTCTACCCGTTCCCGTCCAAGTAGACATGCATTAAATGAACTCAAACGGAACTACAACTGGAGCATGACATCCTTAGGTAGTCTAACTACTGGAAAGGGCATGCACACAGGCACTACTGGATGCACTCATTTCAGAGATACCCTTATGTGGACTGTGAATTATGATGAAGTTTCTGACTCACCATGCAACTACGCGATTGAGAATGTGTCAGAAAGGACGCGTTTGATGGAGGCGTACGTGCTGCATCGAAGGAATGGCCAGCAGCTGCGGTGCAGGGACGGTTTCAGAAGGGGCTAGCCCCAGCTGGCCCTGAAGGTTGCAGCCCCAAACAAACGCTTTGCCTGAGCTCAGCAGGGTTGCCGACTGGCCGTGCCCAGCAAAGACAGAGGCACCCTTGACAGACTCCAGCCGCCGCGGGAAGCTTGACGAGGTTGCATGCTCTCCATGTCCCAACTGCCCACATTCATTCGCGCCCCACGTGAGGATGTCACCCTTCTCCGTCACTGCAACACGCAACTGCCAGTCAGATACACACAGACTCAGGCAATCCGCGTGAAATAACAGGGTGGAGTTTTATTAGCTATACACAGGGAAATGGCCGGATTTACGACATGCTGACTTGAACCACCCACCTTGCAATGGCTCAATCGACAGCCCAGACGGCCCTTGACATGGTGAAGGGCTCGAACACATCAAAAATTGACATGTCATGCGAATTACATAGCAACAAACCCAGCATATCCCCCCTGCAGTCGTGTATTTTCGGGGTGACAAGGTGGCTGCCCCCTCGACCCCCCCCGACCCTTGGCCGAGAGGGGGGCTCCCCCCGCCCTCCTGACATCATGCACAAGTGCAATTGCTATGTTTTTGTGGTGGTCCCCTGCCCTGGTGTGCTGTGAAGCCGGAGATACAGTCCTATGAATGATTGCCATATACGTGCACGTAGGCGCCATGCCACACAATCAAGCCCCCACGTGCACAGACGAAACAATTTCACCAGCTTGCAGCGTGGTTTATTAGCATATGTGGTTTCACATCACTCCCGAAAGCTCATGGCCTGTAGCGTCTATCACGGGTAGTTGGGCCCAAATGAAGTCATCCCATACTTCGCAAGAAAACCTGTTGTGGTGTAGCCCATCTTTGAGTTGCGACTGTGGTCTGGAAACTCACGTTCTCGACATCCCGCCTGTATCAACATTGTAGTACGCTCCGAGTTCTGTCTATAGAGCCTTCATACGTCTCCATACGAGCTGATTAAGGCACAGTACCCTATGGCCAAAGTCATGACTATCCCCGGCGCTCCCGTAACCACAACTTTCTCAATACTTGTCCGATTGTAAATTTAAAAATATGTACAGACGCGTCTCGGCCCGGGGAGTATGGTGAAGGCACCGCCTTTACCTACTCATTTCGCGCTTTTTCAGCACATTTGCTCAACGTCTTGACCCTCTACGGGCGATGTGAAATCCGCGAAAAATATATCTGCCAAAGTATGCACAACTAGGTCAAACACTCCCGACAGAGCTAAGATTTATTTTGATCACTGGTTTCCATAAGACCGGGCGCATTCAATTCCATTGTGTGAGGGCTTCGGAATGGGCGCGACGTTTGTGTGAGAAAAGTGTGATGGTGACGTCAGGATCACCCGCCAGCTCAGTGACATAAACCGTGTATAGCTAATAAATCTCCACCCTGGGTGAGCTGTGTCCCAGGGAAGCTGCAAGCAATCGCAGGCACGTTGCATGCAGCTGCAGGCGATCTGGTTGTAACCTCAACGTGATTGGCTTGGTCCCTGACTGGGGGTGTGTTCTCATCGCTCCAGGTATTCTGCTGACCAGGAGAAATCACTGACTATTTGACGCAATTGATAAATAGTCAGTGATTTCTCCTGGTCGGCAGAGTTATTGATGTCAGATCAGGTCAGGTTATGGTAGGTCAGGCTGGTCCAGGTACGCTAGCCTCAGGCCATGGTAATGATAGCACTGATTCCCAAGTAGGTCTTGGCGTTGCCAATGACCATGTGGATGCGGCGTGTTGTAATCAGATGCATCATTCACGTGATGATTGCCTGAACAAATGTCCGTGCCTGCTTTTCACAACCGCAGACCTGTGCTGGCTCATAAGTTCAAAGCTGCCGCTGGACAGCTTCCATGACAACAATGCCTTCTCCTCAGCCCGTATTGATAGATGCGGTAACCACCAATCAGTCAGATTGACGCTGATGACGATGCGATGAAGTAGTATCCAGGATGAAGTTGTCACCAATGCGGTTCGAGAACTCAGTATCGGTCCACATAGGGGCAATGCTATCATGTACCGGCGCTCTCTTCAAGTTTTAACTCGTGCGAGCGGCCGCGCGTTTATGACCGGCTTGCTTGTTCCGACCGCTGACGTTCAATGAGCTGTATCACTTTGTATGTGCTGTCTTGGTTGCTTGTTGACTATTTCCGGCAATTATCTATGTGATCTAACAATGATGGCTGATCTCTAATCTGTAAGTTGCCTATGCCTCATCTGACCTCCACTTGCTCGGGCTCCCCATCTCCCACGTTCCCATCTCGGCGCCGAAAGCCATTCCATCACGGACAGTGTTCCAAACATGTCTACAACACAAACACACGTGTGTGCATCCAAACGAGCATTCGGAACTTGAATCATGTTAACAGAACCCTCCGATTTGAAGGGAAGATAGCGGCGTCTGTCCAAAAGTGTCGCACATGCAAGGTTGTGGTACGCGCCAGTGGCCAGTTGGGCAAGCTTTCCATGAAAGTGTCGCATCTGGAGAGGCCTAGGTGTGCTGGAGAAGCCATCGGAGGTGCCAAGGCCGAGTTGACCGTGCTCATTGTCGCCCCAGGCGTACAGCTCCCCCCTGCTGGTCTCCGCCAGGGAATGTCTGGCCCCCGCATGTATTTTGACCCACTTCAGCCCTGCTACCGCACCCTGCAGCACCTCCCCGGGGATTGGAAGCTAGCTTTCGGTTTTCCAGCTTTGTACGCCTTCATGCTCAAGCGATCTCGTTGACATGCTGAGCTCGCCAGCCCAGCAATTCAACAAGTTTGATGTTTATACCGCAATTGCTCGGACAGTGCTCCGCTTGACTACAGTGTTTTGTTGGAATGGAGTCCGAACCCCATGTCTGTCCCCATAATCGATGATGTGCTTTCAGGCGTCGGACCCCAACATCTCTCTGCCTGGCGAAAATTACTGCCTGACTATGTGATAGCTAGTGTGCTTTCAGCTCAACACCCTGGCCATTTCGGCCTCAGTTAGGAGAGGGAGCTTTGAGAAGCTTCAAGGATCACTGAACTGCAAAACGAATTGAAAATGAATACGCCAGCCCAAGGATAGGTCAAAAGAACACGCAGAAACCAATTCTCAGAAGTAGGCTTTTCAGAATGCTTGACTATCTGACTGAAGGCACGGGACGCTTGAGGCCACCGGCTTGTCAGGACTTCAGAAGATTGCGTTCTGGTGCAAGGACCTCAGCGTTCACTGCAAAGTGGGAAATGACACGAAAAATCTGGGTTGGGCCATGTATCTTGGCTGGGAGAAGCCTCAACATTGACGCTCAGGGAGCAGATCTTCCAGCTAATGTTTGGCACTTGAGTTGAGTTTACTCACAGCCTCTGATGAACTCAGGCTGTGCTGCCTATCAGTTGGGTTGCTCCATGTCAAGAAGCTGTTGGCATATGAACGACTTGACCAGTAACACTGACATTGGGGTACGTCTTCATATGCCAGAATAACAGCACAGCTGACATCCCAGGTCACGATACCTAAGCAGGTGCTGTTGGAGGCAGTTGAGGTACCAGCAACAATGCCAGCTTCTCATAGCAACTGTTGAAACGTAGGCAATTACCGCACTGGTCAAGGAGGCTGTGGTTCAGGGTTTGGGGACTGACCTCGAGCTTGGTTGGCTGGGACAATGACTCACTGCCTTGATGGCCAAGCTGCCCTCTAGCGTTGTTGCCCCAGGTGTAGATGTCACCCTCTGCGAGCGCAAGGACGTGTGATTCACCGACGGCAACTTGTGTGACCTGCACGGTTGATTGGCTGGTGTTGTTGGGGAGCGCGGCATGGGCGGTTCCAAGGACGACTGCATTGTCTCTCACGTGCTGGATTGCAGGTGACATATCTCTACACAAATTGAATCCTGCACAATGAAGGGGGGAGGGGGGTGGTTTAAGGCATACAACTCATGTGTATATGCCGTGCACACGGTTTGTATGCACTTAACTTTCCTTGGGGGCCGGGAGGGGGGGCATACATAAGCCATAAATAAAAGCTGCTTCGCGTAAAAGATACGGCCAGTCGTAGAAAGAAGTGAAAGGCAAGGGCAGCAGGTCCCTGCAAGAACCCTGCATATTGGTCTCCATAACGCACGACATCGTTATAGCGTGCTTTCACTGCAGGACATGATATTCAAAGAGTGAGAGCCGAGGATACAGCACTCTGGTTCAACAGCAGAAAAGCCGTTTTCATCACGTTGCCTCAGGTGCCTTTCCAGACCCACCCATGACTTGCTCGTTCAATGTGGTGAAAAGTTAGGCAGGCTGATCACGGACGCTGTCTTGATGCACCCTATACCACACACCTGGGCACGAGTGAACACTCCGCCTCGCTAAGTGTTTTGTTGTGAACGCATCTTTGCAGATGCAGTGGAGCGGTACTTGCTGCTTGTTGATGATGCATCTGTTTATAACGTCAGCTGTGATAAAGCAGTAGCTCGAAATGAAAAACCTGAGGCAAGCCTTGCAAGTTCCGCTATAAGGGCGAGCATGCAATCCGAGCACGCATGCTAGAAGGGCAAGCAGGCGCATCACAGATGAGTCACGGGATCACAAATCGCAGACTATCTATAAACTAGAGTTCACCGGTACAAGCACTTACAGCAGTACCGCATCTACGTGGCCTCACCTACATTGCCTCAGGTGACGGTAACAGTAGCGCTGATTCCCAAGTATTTCTTGGCGTTGCCAAGGTCCATGTGGACGCAGTAGTGCTGTAAAAAGATACAATCCTCATCGCATCCCTGTGACCATGGTCATATTGGCCACTCCAAGAACCGTTACTATCACCTGAGGCTGTTCTCTGGGCAAACTGCGTTGACCTTTGGGGGGGGCCCCAGGTGTACGTCTCTCTTGTCGTGTCTCAAGGCGGAGGGCAAATGGCATCATTTGCCTGTACATGTAACCTGTGTACGATAGTATACAGGTTACTACTGTTTCAACCTGTCTGTCTGCTTTGGTGGCTGTTCGATTGTACCTTCTCTCTGTGCATCCGTTTGTTTCAACATGGGCACTGCTGTTGAGGAACAACGGTACACAGGCGAGGGCATGACAAACTCTGTCACTTCTTCATCGTTCCGATCTACTTGAAGGTTTCAATTCCAAGTCAGTACTCTATCTGGTAGGCCACTCAACACACCTTCATTAGATTAGGTCCCCTGGTAGTTCCTGGATACTGGCACAACCAGCTATGTAGAGATTGATGGTGCCCGAAGGACTTTTTGTCGTACCTTGGCATTGAGTAACGCTCCCTGGACCAAGCTGGGCAGTTGCAGGTCCTGCATATCGTCAGTTCCAAGCTGGCCATCTTTGTTGGCACCCCACGACCACAGTTTTCCCGTCGTTGTCAGTGCCACTGCAAAGTCGCTCCCCACAGCAAGGCTGGCGACACTTGCGCCCTCTGACATAGCCACCTCCTGAAAGCCCAGGACATCCTGCAATGGCGTGAAAAATCTGTGTCTATATAAAGCGCCTATTGTACAACAGGATTGCTTATGACGACACGCAAGGGCCTGTCGGGGGTTTCGCGCACGAATGCTATGGCGTTGGCCCAGAAGCCTGGGCAGCATAGATGAAACCGCACTTGTTCCTGCATCGTCGCCGAGGGGATCAGCATGTAAGCACCACAACGGCTTCCTTGAACAATCAAGAAGAGCGCCGGTCATCACCATGCTGGTTTGCCGGGCATCTGTCATGACGATTGCACGTGGAGTCGGGAATGATTTGCAGCTGCATGGTGCGTGCTGATGAACACGAACCTCGTCGTGTTCCACGCCAAGGCGGCCGTTTGGATTGCATCCAGTTGCGTAAACCCGTCCATCAGCCGTCAGAATGCAGCTGAATGCGCAAACATCACTCTGGTTCTGGGCCACCCCTACGCCCCCAAGTTGGACATCTCGAACATCCTTGGCACCCAATGCAGACACCTCGGAGGGTTTAAACGTGTCTTTTTCATGACCGAGTCCAAGCTGTCCAACGTTGTTACGTCCAAATGCATATAAGGAGCGGCCGAGGCTAGGTGCAAACGCGAATGTCGCGCTCGTAGCTTCTTTGGCTGAAGTTCTTTGAGCTGTTTGTACAGACAACAACGATTGAGGCAGCAATGAAAATACGAATACATGTACGAATACGTGATTTCTTTGAAGCATTGAAAAAACGCAAGCCCTGCTATGTCTTGCACTCATTGGCAATGACAAAGCCAGCGCGGCTAACGCTGTTGGTTCCAAGCACCGGACTCGCGAGCAGGTAAAAATACGAGGCAGCAGTGCATGCATGTCGTTGTTTTTCACGATACGGACGATTGTGAACACCTGTGCAGGAAGTATCGAATCCAGGTTGACGCGCTTGCCATTGCCAACAACAACACATGACGTTTATTCGAAGTTTGATGACGTTGAACGGGCATTGTAATGCGCCTGTCCCGCACATGTGGGCTTGAAACTTGAGCGCATAGTGAGTGTTGATCACACCCAATCGCATCCAAAGTGCGGGACAAACACGACAGGCAATGTGTTTGGCACACACTCACCATTCTTTGCATCTTCTGTGTCCAGAGTTAAGAGATGAATCATTACATGCATCACCGCTGCAATGCAGCACAAGCACTCATAAGAGGCAGTCAATAGTGGGCGGAGCGGTTCACAGGGCAGAGCCTCCCCGAAACGTGCCCGGCAAGAGAGCTGTCCGATGCACGAAGAGTTTCCCATACTAACATCCCCTGGGCTTTGCAAACACTCAGAAACGTCACAGTCCGCAGGTTGGAAAATAAATCGCACAACATCGTTGGTAACAACCTGCAGGGGTGAAGCAAAGAAGCCAAGGGACTTCCTCGGTGCGCTCATGCTCAGGACAGCAAGGTGATCCACGCGTCGCAACGGTGAAATGTGTCATCTCTGTGGCAGCTAACTCGAAACACATGCCAGTAGGCCGCCTTGGAAGGCAAGGCAGCTCCAGAAGCCACACACAAGAAGGTAAGGCAGCCCACGCAAGCAAGGAACCCCAGAAGGCAAGGTACCCAAGGAAAGCAAGGGAAACCTACAGGCTAGAAGGCTGACCCCAAAGGTAAGGCAGTCCCGGAGGCCAAACCCAGAAGGCAAAAGGCAAGTCGCAGAAAGCAGGCAACCCCAGAGGAGGGACGGCAGGGCCAGTAAGTAGCCGGAGACCAGTGCTGGCTCTAGGTCAACTGCAGTGGATTCAAGTCCCTGGTGGCCAGCATCAAAAGCCTCAACGCCACACCTCCACGCAGCACAATCAATGACTGTCACGCGGCCGTCGATATTTAGTTTATCGCCACACCGCACGAGGATCACGGTGGTTGAGGCAAAGCGCATCAGGGCTCGGCAACGTCCATGCCATGTGAGACCCGAATGACAGCCACCGGAGGGGGTGGAAGAGTGAAAGAGGCTTTGCAGTTGTCTGCAAGAAGAGCTTCGGATCGCAGGGGGCGCGTGCCAGTCATCCATGACTCAGGTCCCGGTCATGCACGCCTCGCGTCCCTGGCAAATGCGTGCACTTGAGGCACAGGTGCGCTATCTGCGACGAGTGCAGACAGCTGCTCGCTATCTACTTCCCTAGCTCTGGCCCGAGGCGAACTCGACCAGCTCCCCTGTTCAAACTCCACAAACAAACTATCTCAGCTGTTGCACAGCCTGTGGGTGAAGAACGCGGACGACGGCGCACTCGCTGCGAACTTGATCAACGATACATCGCAAGCTGAACTGTCACCGAGCATTCCCGGATAGGCCCCCCTTAAAGGCACATCAGCGACCCTTCACTGGTGGCTATGCCTCCAGCATGGAAGGCTTTGTCCGTGAGCTGAGCTGCCCGCTGCACTCACAAATGGACGCAGGCGAAGCTCACATCACCTTGGCGTGCACATCAAGCAATCTGACAACAGAGAGCTTGAGAACAAGCGCCCTGCAAATCGCTCGTAGCGATGAGGCGCATGTCAGCCATGACGAGGCTCCTGTGCCTCGTGCGGTGATGAGGCATGAGAGTGTTCCAGCGACTGTGCCAAAGTACGACAAAGCAGCGGCGGACGAGGGGCTCCACATGACTGCTGCTTTGGGCCAGCACGGCAAGGCTCTCAACACTGCACGCGATGAGGCGTGCGCCATTGACCATAGCCAGGCCATAATACCCGGCGCTTCCCGCGGCAAGGCTTGACACTGAACACGACAAGACGTGCGCCATCGTCCAAAGTAAGGCGCCCGGCGCTGAGACCCGCCATTCACCGAGGTGCCTGGTTGTAATTCTTCTTCTTCTCCTTGCTGCCCACTGCCTTCTTGGCTCGCTTCTTGGCCTCCTCCGCAACGGCCTTGGCCATGGCAGGGTTGACGCCCTTCTTCTTCGCAGCCCCCGCCGCCTTTGCCGCCAGAAGCTTCTTGGCAGTTGCAGGATCAACCAACTCGACAGGTTCCTCGTCATCCTGCGACACAATGCAGGGCGATTAAACAACATTCCTGACGACGATGTTCTGAACATGACTGACTACTTGGTTGCTTTTGGATTGGTCTTGCTCGCATTTATGTGGTGTATTGATGACGACGTTGCATTCGTCGTTGACGTCACTACCGCAACCACATAGACATCAGGGATTCCACATGCTGCTTTGTCAACTCTTGGATGTAATGTAGTGGTTGTTTCCGCCTCCGTGGACTCGTTTCCAGCTGGGGGAAGGGGCGGGGGGAGGCTGCAGCCATGCAAGGAAGAGGCGAGACAAGGGCGTCTGAGGGTGTATCCGACACAGACCGCATTTGTTGAGCTGTCTCATGCATACAGTCTCCCATCCCCGTTTGCTCGCACCCATCCACTACCCAATACTTAGTCTTTCTCCTTTAGTTTACGTGCACCGTAGTATACAGCGGAAACAATAGCCCCAGCGAAATACCAGGATCCTCTGACCCCAGACGGAGGCCAGACAACCCAGCGCAAACGAAGCTGCTTCCTTATGACAGTTTCTCATGCTGCAACGTCGCAATTGAGCCCTACGCATCCCCAAAAAACACCCAGGTGGATAAGCAACACGCCATTGTTCCACAGGAAGGAACGCCCTCAAGCATGGCACTGATTGCAGAATGCACGCCGCGCTAACGGTCTTCTGTTGGTCCCTCGAAATTCCCTCGATGGTCTCACACTGTGACGCACTCGACAGTCCCCACCAAAACATGAAGATTCGTGCTGCTGACTGTCGGACTTGCTGATCTGAGCTAATCACACCATGTCACCCATCAAAACACGGAGACATGATGTGTCTTGGCTCGTGGATCGGTAGCGCGCTCAGCACAGGCAAGCGTGTCCCAATGAGTGATGTTTCATGACTTCTGTGTGACGCTCTGTGATGTGCTGTGAGTGCCAGCCTGCAGGCAAGCGTGTCCCCAACCGGTAATGTTTTCATGGCGTTTTTTTATGTTTCATGAACTTTCTGTGTGACGCTCTGTGATGTTGCTGTGTGAGTGCCAGCCTGTTGCTTTACAGCCTGTGCTGCGGTGTGCCACCTATCTGCGCGTTACCTAGGGACGAGGAGTACTCGGTCGAGAGAGTTCTCGGCAACAAACCTCGGGAGCGTCAGCTTCGCGGTTTGCTGCGGGTTGCTCCTCTAGAAGCGTGGTCGGCTTCGGTGCAGCCTGCTTCTCCTTCTTCTTCTTCTTGAGTGCACTATTGGGTTCGTTCTCCACGTTCTCAGGAGCTGCTATGCCGAGTTCCGCCAGAACGGCAGCCATCTCCTCCATCTCCTTCTTCTTCAGCTCCTGCAGACTCGTGCAGCGTTAGTCAATCTCTGGACCGAAGAGTTCGTTTCTTGAATACAAGAACAGAGGTTGCGCGGGCGCAGTTTCCTTTCCCCATTCCTTCCTTTGTAGTCATGGTAGCACTACAGAGTAGCAAGTACAGAGATTGTGTAGGTGAGTTGCACATCTGCAATGGGTGTTGCAGTCAAAAGAATAATCGCCATGTGGATGCGGTAAGGTTGTGAAACTATACATCATCGTCGGTTGCGCCAACGGCCAAAGACGAGTTGCGTACGACGCCGCTGGTGTGCGATACCGTACTGCTGAACACATGAAAATCCCGCCAGGAGGTTTCCGTTTGCCCTCCTTGGGTGAAGGCCAAAAAGAAAGCGAAAAGGGATTGGGATTCAGGATATCCTTGACAGATGGCTGGACTTCACGTGGGATGATGCTTGCCAAAGCACTGTCTCAGGCATGTCGGTAGGGGCGCCACACTGACGCTGTGCAGGGGTCGAGGCAACACATGTGTAACACCGTACCTTCTTGCTGAGCTGCCGATCCTCTTCCTTCTCGACTTCCGGCTGTTTTGACGTTGTAACTTCCGAGGCGTTCCTGCTCTGCAACCGGCTGTGCGCTGCCTCACTCTCCTCCTCGTCATCGCTGTCGTTGTCGTGCCCAAGCTCGATCCCTAACTCTGCCTCGATGTCCAGATCCGCCTCTTCCTCTTCCTCTTCTTGCCGAGCTTGGGCAGTTTGTGCGGCTACTTGCTCCACGACGTGGTCCTGCAAAGACGCGGCCTTCAGCCATGCTACTGACGTGTAAAAACCGAATCGCACGTGCCGACGCCACTGGCTGCTCAACCCCAAGGCCACCAAAACAGCGCTCCCGAATGTTCCAAACCTTTGCAGAAGCAATTAGAATGGATCGCGAGCTCAAAGCTTCGTCGGAGTCACGGCTAAACACCCCTACTGGCAACTGCATGGCATGATGTAATCTTCATCAGGAAGCCATCCGCATGGGCTGAGCGCGCCCATGGACACATACACAGCAGACGCGACTAAACCCAACGCCGGTCTATTGTGAACGGAAAATGCAGATACCAGCTGAACGATCGGGACACCCCGGCCCTTGGCCTACCTCGCAGAATCACATGCGCAAGATGCCATGGAATGTTTTCACTACAACATAAAAACACATCTTGGCCGGCCTGGCCCTTGGACAGTTGCTTTTGCGCAGTGATGGCTGTTGCTCAACCAGCAGTTTGTGGCGGCTCTCACACACATCGAAACAACGCAAAGTAATGCTGCAAACGTGGATGGTATGTCACAAGACGTCAGACGCTGCACAGGTTGCCTGATCCTCACAAACGGATGCGCGTCCTCAAGTGAGTTGCTGTCGTCGCTCGCAAGATACGCATCTGCAAACGAGGGGAAACAGCGTGCCGTGTACGTAGCGGCAAGTGCAACCAAAAAGATGATGCATATATATAAATTGCGGTAGTGTCACTGCATGGAGTTCAAGTGACACGGTACAATTACACCCGTAGGAGTGGATGCATGACAAATACAGGGTCCTCGAGCTGTCACTGCACACCGCTGGCTGGTCCTGCAAGAATGCAACTGGCATGGATGTTGAAGGCAGTTGACGCAAATGTGTAGCAACGCATCCTATGGGTTACCACTCCACCCTGATGCGGTTTGCGACACCATGTCGGTGCAACCAGGTGGCTGCGATCTGACATACCTGAACCCAATTGGCCATCGGAGCCATGGCGAAGTCATCATCAGATTCCTCGTCTGCCCAGTTTGTCGATGCGAATTTGCTATCCCCAAAGCCGAAGCCTGGAGGGGCAACGTTTCCGTTCGTGGGAGCTGCAGGCTGTGGCTGGCTAGTTTTCTTGTCCTTGGGCTCCACATCTTTGCTTGCCTTTTTCTTTTTACCCTTTGCCGTATCCAATGCTGCAAAAGCGTTCGCACCGACAAAGTTTACAGGATGAGAACTTCGCTGCTGCATGTTGTTCTTTGCAGATCCAGACAGGTCAAGAGACGTTCTCACCCAAACTTCTATGCACAAGCGATGCAGATCCGATAAATACGACACGTGTCCCTAGCGATATTGACACCAAACAGCGCCCGCGCTGTCAGGGTACTTGCACAAAAGCGTGCGTAGCCCTTGCCACCATACACGTACAAACGAAAGGCGATCTACTCAAACACACGTGCACGACTGTGCTACAGAGCTGGTACATTGCTTCTGTCATTTGTTTTTTTCATTTCGTCCATGCTTTGCGAAGCTACTCAATCCATTTTTGTCTGCATTTTTGGCACCGACAGGCAGAAAACGCGCCATTCTTCTCCAAGCGCGCGCTCAATCAGAAGTCCTGTGTGCCAATCAGGCCACAAAGCCCACGGTCATCTGTCCGACCCGTGCGTTCCTAACCTTGCAAGAGGATTCGCACAATGGGGCCCGATAATATTTCGTATGACCGGGTATCATGCAACATGATGAAATGCTATTTGCAATCACACAAAGCAGAGCACATGCAGGGTATCGTCTCGACAACAATCCAAATATATCGTCATGCAAGCGGATCTCAGTGCATCCCATGTAAGAAACAGTGAAACTGCCAAACAACCTTCAAAGCCACATTACTGAGACAATACGAATAGGTAGTGTTGTAAAAAGATACATCATCATCATCATCATACGAACGTCTAACATGCCTGTCCTGGTGTGAACAACAGCACGCAACCAGGCGCAGCCTCTTTGTCGCAGCCTCATCTACCTCTCACTTTTCCGCTTCTTGCTAGCTTGGGACTTTGCCACGGGCGTCTTTGCCGTCTTTGAAGGCGTCTTTGCAGGCTGCCTAGCAGAAGCAGGCGTCTTGAGGGCGACCGATTTAGTTGCCGGTGACACGGCAGCGGGCGCTGGAGTCTTGCCCGCTGGAGTCCTTGCCGGACGCGCCTGAGTGGCAGGCGTCTTGGCGGGGGGCTGTTTTGCAGCGGGTGTTTCGGCAGGGGCCTCAGCTGATGCATGTGCAGCTGACTTCTGTGTCACGGTGGCAGCCGCTGGAGTCTTCCCAGCCGCCGGCGTTTTGGCTGTAGGCGTCTTGGCAGCGGCCACTTGCGTAACAGGCGTTTTGGCCGTGGGGGTCTTTCCGGCGGGTGTCTTGGCGGGGGGCTGTTTTGCAGCGGGTGTTTTGGCTGCAGGCGCCTTTGAAGGGGCCAATTGCGTCGCAGACGTTTTGGCGGTGGGGGTCTTGGAGCCCGCAGGTGTTTTGGGGGGGGCCTGTTTCGCAGTGGGCGTCTTGGCCGTAGGGGTCTTAGGTGCAGGCGTCTTGCCAGGGGCCGGCTGCGTCGCAGGCGTTTTGGCGGGTGGCAGTTTTGCAGCAGGCGCTTTCGCCGTAGGGTTCTTGGACGAGGGTGTCTGGGCAGGGGGCAGTTGTGTCGCGGGCGTTTTGGCTTCGGGGGTCTTTCCCGCGGCTGCCTTGGCCGGCTGCAGGTTCGCAGCAGGTGGTGTGGCCGTGGGCGTTTTCGCTGGTGCTTGCTTGCCAGAAAGCGCCTTACCGTCACTTCTGCGCCCTCGCTTCGCCTGCACAGGGACATATATATAATATATACATATATATGAGCGGTTTGTTATACTCAGGGAGAGACTGCATAAGAACATCTGGTGGCTGATCTCCTTTCATGCAGGGTCGAAGGAGAAGACATGTCAGGCTATAGTCAGGCTGATCCAAGTATACTTGCCTCAGGTGATGGTAATGCACTGACTGCCAAGTAGTACTTGGAGTTGACCATGTCCAAGTGGATGCGGTAGTTATATCATCGTGTAACACCTTGAACAGTTGGTGAGGGGCTTGGGCACTGTGTGGCTTTTTCTGATTACACTTTGAGGGAGAGACAGCATGTTTGATTCCATTTGAGTAATGATTAGCATTGCAGCTGGGCGGCAGGCTGATGTGCTCAGCTGTGCTAGAGAATGGCATTTCCCAAAACTGCACGTCTGCGCATGTTCTTCAAAACATGATCACGCTAGCATCCACTCCTCGTTGTCGCCATTGCAGATTCGATAGTAACATCTGCAGGTACATCACATAGATAACGGAAGGAAATAGTCGACCACCACCAAAAACAGCACATTTGAAGTGACACAGCTGATGGAACATGCAGGTACATCTGGCAGGTACATCATCAGCAGCACTACTGTAGGAGCTCAGAGCATGTCTGTCTATGTGACAACGCAATAGCGTATGTCAGGTGCCCATTATGCTGATTTGTGTTACCTGAGTGGCGTGGGCAAATTCAACAAGTGACCACCCATCCTTGCTTTTGTACGTCGCTATGTAACTCATTAAAAGGTCACGAGCAGCAGGGTTGTTGCTCATGCATGATGACAAGGCTGTCCCGACCGCTGACGTACAATGAGCTGTAGTCTGTATTGTTTTTCATGTGGATACTTGGTTGCTCTCAGCTTGGGCCGTGGTTCTTGCTCTTATATGCGTGATGAAAATTTCGACAAAGCAGCTGCTGAATGCTCTTACGCTCAGTCAGCGTGACATCTGACACGATGATGATGATGATCGTGAACTCAGCATCGGCCTTTGTAGGGGCAATGGTGTGATGTATCGGTGCTCTCTTCAAGTTCTGGCTCGTGCGAGCGGCCGCGCGTTCATGACAGGCTTGCCTGTCCCGACCGCCGACATTCAATGAGCTGTATTGTTTCAAATGTGTTGATGTGGTTGTTTTCGGCCTAAGCCGTAGCTCTTGCTCTTTCTCTGTGCGTTGTAATGATGATCGGCTTATGTAGGGGCAATGCTATCATGTACTGGCGTTCACTTCAAGTTTTAGCTCGTGCCAGCGGCCGCGCGTTTATGACAGGCTTGCTTGTTCCGACCGCTGACGTTCAATGAGCTGTATCACTTCGAACGTGCTGTCGTTGTTTCTTGTTGTCTATTTCTTGCCATTGTCTATGTGATGTAATGATGTATCTGCTTACAATACTACCGCATCCATGGACATTGGCAACTCCAAGAACTACTTGAGAATCATGATAGGGAGGTTCATCCACACTCTGCATGACAAAGAACATGCGCATACGTACCTGCAGAGTGGCGTATGATGCCTCAAGCTCGGTGTCCTCGTCCTCCTCATCCTCCTCGTCCTCCTCGTCATCATTGTCCTCGATGCCATCGTCGTCATCGTCCTCGTCATATTCATCTAGGTCCATCCCTTCTTCCTCCTCAACATCATCACTGTCCTACAATGTCACAACATACTCTCATGGGCTGGAGAACTATGGTGTGAGTGTACAGGTGCTCGTGGGGGGGCTCTGCAACACACTCAGGAGTACGCCACCAACCACGGCACAGCAGAGGAGGGATGAGGTGACAACAGCACAGCAATGGTCACCAGCCGTCAGCGCTTCCAACGTTTTCAAATCGCAGAAGGCCTCGTTTACAATACTGCAGGCGGTTGTCCAGAACGTGCTGATGAGCGTCACACTTTCGGAACGAGACATTCCCACAACTCCATGCATGTTGCGAAGAACGAATGGTCTGATCATGAATCACGTCATGTTGCTGTTTAACTTGATGCTTGCAATCTGATCGCAGACAAGCAATGTCTCATTGTGGTGAGCAATCTGGGTTTGTTTTGAACACTGCAGTTTGCACCACTGGAATGCAGGCACAACATGATAGCAATATATACATGGGTTACTTTGATCATGGTTTTTGCACGACGACTACAAGCAAGTTATGGCTTGATGCAAAGACCCTTCCACCTCCATAGGACCGCTTAGCCAGAAGATTTCAATGTAAGGTGAGCGGACAGCCCCAATCTGATAGCAATTTGCAATTTGTACAAGTATATGTCAACATAAAGAACACTGACAGCCCCACTTGGATGAGAGTCTGCAGCACACCTCTTGTGGTGTGGCCGCTGCGATCTTTGGGGCCTTGAAGGGCCTGGAGGGGGCCTCAGCCAGGGTGGCCTCTGCCTCGGTATCATGTCGAGCCAAGAGCTTTGTTAGCTTTGCCTCGAGCTCTTTCGCGCGTGCGGGCGCCGCTGTGCGTATCTCACTCTTAATTTCGTCCACCACGTTCTGAAGCATCTTGGACATCTGCAGACACACACGTTGCCATCGTGAACTGATTCATTAGCGCAGGGAGACTGTGTTTCCCTGAAAATCAGTCGACCACAGCCCCTGAAAAGTATCATGACATGCAACTGCATATGTCAGTTCTCCGGTGTGATTCTTGTTGCCTATATGATGCGTTGTTTCCGCTGAACAAATCAGCTGTTGCTCCATGTATGTATGATGATGATGAATCTTTTCGGCCTAAGCCGTAGCTCTTGCGCTTTCTCTGTGCGATGTAATGATGTATCTTTTTACAACAATACCGCATCCACATGGACGTTGGCAAGTCCAAGAACTACTTGGGAACCAGTGCTATCGATACCATCACCTGAGGCCAGCGTAAATAGACCGGCCTGACCCACCATAGCCTGACCTGACATGCCTTCTTCGTCGTCGTCATCATCTGGTCAATTTACAATTCACAAACAGCTCTATCTTTTCAATTCTGACCTTAGGGCGTGGTCACCTAACAAGTTGCCCAGGGCTAACTTGTCATTGTTAAACGGCGGTACGGCATTCAATGAAGCTTCCTAGAGACCGCACCTTTCGTGGCTTCGCAACAACATCACGCCCACCCCGCACTGGCGCCTCTGCAGCCCCCGCGCCGTTGTCATCCGCTTTTCTGCTTCGCTTCACCGGAGCGTCCTCAGTGTCCACGGCGGTGTCCCCATCCTCATCCTCGTCATTGTCATCGTCCTCGTCACCCATGCCCTCGTCAGCGTGGTCGCCGTGCACGCCGTGCTTCTCGTTCCCCATCTTCTTGAGCTTGCATACAAAGAAGCCGTCCACGTTGTGTGCGTGAGGGTAGTACCTCCGGCACTGCTTCAACGAGGGGTGAAATCGGAACTCACGGTACCGGATGAAGCCCTCGCGCCCAAACTCCAGTCCTGTCGACACTACCTGCAAGGCAACTCTGTCCATCAGGCCGTGGACTAGGCCAGTCGCTACAGACTACGCCCGCTTATGCTAGCCCACAGCCGAAAGATAATGGTCATTGCCAAGGCTTTTGCTGTCGGCGAATATCGCGTAAGTAATGCCATCTGCTATGCTACATATTGAGTGATGTCTTGGGTCTGCTTGGTACCTCGAGCGGCGGAAAAAACCATGCCAATGGCACCCTGTTCTAGCCTGCCGTAGGTGCATACCGCCGATGCATGGCCATGGGATGCGGACGTCAGAGCCGAGCAGCTCTGATGTAACTTTCGGCCAACTCGTCACGCACAGTTGCAGGTTTCTGCCCCAGAAAAGTGAAAATCTGCAGGCGTCGAAGCCAGGAATCTTCCAGAATTGGGTTCGACCCCTCTATTGCCCCCAAACATCATGCAATTTAAGCATCACAGACTATGCCCACAAATTACAGGGTCTGGCAAAATGCCGGTCGTACGCACCTTGACGTTGCGCTTGCGAAGGGCGTAGTTGATGATGTTCTCATTCTCCTCGACCATGATGCTGCAAGTGGAGTACACGACGTACCCCCCAGTGGTGGAGTGTGCGTCCACGAGGTCGATGGCAGCGAGGAGGAGCTGCTTCTGGAGGTGAGCAATCTTCCAGATGTCCTGCTGCTGCTTGGACGTCTTTGCAGAGACATCTTTTGAAATGACACCTGTCCCTGAGCAAGGCGCGTCCAATAGCACTCTGTCCATGCTCTTCTCTCCCAGAATCTGCACTCACTCATCCTGTCAATCGCTGCAAACTAGTTGGTTGAGCTCATGTAGCAGTCCATTGGCGACTGCGAATGGCGTTCTACCATTGCCTGACCATAGCTTTTGTTTCACCGTTCTCGTACCCTGCTGACCCAAGAAATCACTCAATATTTGGCACAGTCGATTGCAGCAACTTGATGATGTTCGACATAGGAAACCGCCGTGCTGCCCCCCCCGCTGTTGGCCCCCGCCGCAGCCTGAAGGGACCTGCCCACCCTCCTGCCTCATCCTTTCCGTTGATCGGTCATGTCACATTTGCATTCTTCAAGTAGTCTTTCTTTCGGGCGTTGCGATCAAACGCCGCACGCGCTTAAAGCCGTTGAACTAACCCCGATCAAATCGGGAGCGCGAGCCTCCCAAGGCGGCGCGGATGCTTGCACAGCACGGAACAGCAATCCTGATTCACCAAGAAGGGGCAAGCTCCCTAGCGAGAGCTGGCACTGTGTCGGCCGTGTCCAGATGTCGCCAGTGTCCATGTGATGATGATGATGTATTTTTTTTCTTGTTGTCTATTTCTTGCCATTATCTATGTGATGTAATGATGTATCTTTTTACAACACTACCGCATCCACATGAACATTGGCAACTCCAAGAACTAATTGGGAATCAAAATGTGGATGTAAGGTGTTGAACATTGACCAACGCATCGGTTCCACAGGTCTATGGGAAAGTGCGCTATGTTCACTGAACTGCATGAAACTTCTTCTCCGCTGCTTCAGAACCCTAAAGATACATGAGGCAGAGCACGAGGACTCACCCGGGGCAGCTCCTTGCCGTCGTAGTTGCACACAACTGTGTTGGTCACGCCCATGCGGTGGAGGTTGCCTTGCACGGACTTGAGGCGGTCTTTGTTGATCTCATTTGCGAAAATGCATCCCGTGTTGCGCATGAGTGCTGCCAGGTATGTTGTTTTGCCCCCAGGCGCTGCTGCCATGTCCACAATCGACTCCCCTTGCTGCGGTGCTAGCGCCATGCACGGCAAGAACGAAGACGCACCCTGCATATCACGCATCCGCGATTTACAATCTTGATATACGACCCAGGTTCATGAGAGCAGTATCACACCCAAAAAATTGGTTTACGAAATAGCGCACATGGACTCCTACATTGCACTGGAGGAACCTCAAAAATACGGGTCGAACCCCATTCTGCAATACACTGCTGGTCCAGGTACGGTTGCCTCAGATGATGGTAACTGTAGCACTTGATTCCCAAGGTGTTCTTGGAGTTGCCAATGTCCATGTGGATGCGGTAGTGTTGTAAAACGATACATCATTACATCGAATGGATAAGGTCAGGAAAACGATACATTGTCACATCACATAGACGATGTCAGGAAATAGTCAACAAGCAGCAAAGACAGCACATTCGAAGTGATACAGCTCATTGGACGTCAGCGGTCGCCACAATCCATCAAACGATACATCAGCATCATCACTGCCGTAGCGTACCTGCAACATGTAGTGGCCTGCCATGTACTCTGGAGTAGCACCCACGGGTACGTTGGAGTCATAGACGACGAGCCCCACCTTGGTCCACTTGCCCATCGGGTCCAGGTTGACACCACGGTTGATGAGGGCTGAAGCGAGCTCACGCCGGCGAGTTTTGAGCGTATTGACTCGGATGGTCATCGGTCGTCTTGACTCGTTCGCTTCAATCAGCTCTAGGCACTCTGCGTGTGCGTTGCGTGCGCGTGTAAGCAAGCAACAGAACCTCGGACCAAAACGAGGTGATAGCACACTTGCCATCAGAAAAAACCCTCATAGGCCGAGGCCGGTCAAGATAGCCACATCGATATCCCACACAATAAAGTTAAGCAGACCACACTTGCCATTCGAAGAGCCCCTTACTGCTCATAGTCTTTCTCTTGGGTGTAAAGACAAACCCAAAGCCATTTAGGTTTGTGTTCACAACTCGCATCGACATCGTCAGATTCAAACACCTTCAGATTCACTATCAGCAGCAATGCTAGCACACCGCCAGGGGGGCATTGTTTCACCAGACCCTGACGTTTTTGGGTTCTAGATGCATGAAATTGCATGAAATTTTGGGACGGAAATGGGCGCCAAAACCCATTCTGGCACAGCACTGCAGGTAGAGAATTGCACACAGAAGCCCGAAAATGCATGAACGTTAGGGACGAAAATGGGGGCTGAAACCCATTCTGTCGAAGCACTGCAGGAGGGAAATCGCACCAGCGGGCGAGAACAAGTTGAAGAACACGTCCATCATGAACGAGTTGTATCCATAGTACGTCATGCAGTCCTTCTTGAGCTGCTGCACGTACTCCATGCGGTTCCTCGTCTTGTCCCGGAGCGCGGTGAAGTTGTCCAGCACACGAACAATCTCCGCGATCCGCCGCTTCACTGCTGGCAGATCCATGGAGAGCTCGTCTTCGTCCTCCTCCGGCAGCTCGTAGTGGTCGCCCTGAAACGAAATACAAGGTATCGTAGTCATATCCACATATGGATGAGCGCGTGTTTGGGAGCGTTTTTAGTAGCGTGGCGTAGTTCTGAGCTACTTTGGTATACATGTATGTCGAATAAACCAGTATTTACACCTGACATTTGACAGGTCATCTACTCTGTATCATCTTGCAAGCGAGTCCAAACGCGACTGTGACGGCCCGCTTGCTTGTTACGATTACCGGCTACAAAAATCACACGTTTCGGGCATCTGACTGAACCTGTGGATCTCGCGGTCTAGCAAAATGCTACACCTGCTCCATGTTGACCGCGCATGCAATAGGTTTGATTGAACGGCTCAGAATGCCTGTGTAGCATCTATTAAAGAGTGAGATGCAGGGAAGTGAGCTCGCACCTCCTCAGGGTGCCGCCATAATGTGGTTCGATCCCCAAACAAATGGTTCTATTCAAACAAATCATGCGTTTTCACGAACCTGAAAATCTCACGATCTGGCCAATTGCTACACCTCGCCTGTGCTGGCATGATTTTGTTTGGAACAATTCCGCATGGAATTGTTCCAAACAAAATGTGAGATACAGTGACGTGGGCTCGCACATCTTCCATGTTGGTCTCCATCATATGGGACGCTTCCGCTTCGGCAAGGGCCGCCATGCGTCTCTGTGCATCGTCACTCTTGAGGGCCTTCTTCTCAAACGCTGTCAGTCCCTCCCCGTCCTCGTCCTCACTGCCCTCCTCGTCCTCGTCATCGCTCTCGTTGTCGTCCTGGTCCTCGTCGTCGCTCCCGCTCTTGCTGCCGTCCTCGGAGCCATCATCTTCCTCGTCCTCCTCCCCGCCTTCCTCGTCAGAAAACATCTTAGCTCTTGCCATCAATGCTGCCACCTGCATGCACCTCCTTGTCGGGGTTCCAGTGTTTTGGCAGACTCTCGGAGCTTTGGGGTCCAGATACCCAACAATACGTTCAATTTTTGGGACAAAATGGGGGTCGATCCAGGTTCTGCAGCCTTCAGCCAGGCAACTGAAAAGAGCAATTCATGAAGAAGAGAAGGTTGGAAGCACTTGTAGAAGCACACCAAAACGAGGGAGCACGCACAGCGATTCAGCCCGTTGCACAAGCCGCGTGCACACATGAGGAACGACCTGCCCAGGAACTAGACAAGTATGTTTTGATATACAAGGCGCAAGACGCAAGCACTTGGGCGATGGAATCCATAGAGGGGAAGATGAATTTGATGCGGAAACTGACCTATCTAAACTCAGATTAAAAAGCAAATGTCCCTGCTAAACAAGCTCACTCTCCAATGTTCTAATTCTCACCCATCAATATCGCCAAAACCCATACAACCTTCAACCATTTCGCAACAGGTGCAAACAAAGCATCCCACTGCACAACATGCCCACATACCCGCGGGTCATCCTCCTCCTCCTCGTCCTCCTCATCGTCCTCCTTGTCGCTGTCATCACCGTCCGAGAACTCATCATCCATGATGTCCCCATCGGACAGCCCATCCTCATCATCATCTGAGTCATCGGCACCGCCCTCGTCATCGTCGTCGGTCTTCGGTTCTGGTTCTGGGCTTTTCTTCGCCTTCTTTGTTGGTCTCAGCCACTCCGCATTGCTGTCGGTGAAACCTCCTGCGACAAATTTGGTCTTCTTGGAAACTGGCTTGGAGCCATGGGGCTCGACTGCCTTCCCTCCCTTGGCTGCTGACTTGCCATTAGTTGCCGCTGGGTGAGATGTTGCGTTTGCTATTGTCTTGGCCCGTGCTGCTCCATTCTTTGGTGCTGGCTTGCTGGCCACCTTGGTCAGCTGCTTGCCTTTTCCCAGCTTGCTGCCATCCCTTGCAGGAGCCTTCTGCTTCTTCTGCACGCAACACAACGCTCCGGATCATGAATGACTGATTCGAGCTGACCTCTGGGCGCTGAGTGTCCTTTGCTGGATCCAATGGCAGCATGCTGGCACCGTGGCTTGCCACCACATTCTGGCTCACGAGTTCACTGAAACGAGGTCACATGACAAAATGTGCTTATTCATATGATCATCTAATTGTTTTATCAACAAAGGAGTCTGATCTTCCACGATCCAAACAACTCCGCGCATGATCATCAACCAGCAACCTTGCCCGGCACAATACGGTTTGCAGTAATGTATAGTGATGAAGCAATCAAGTGTATACGTGTTTACGATGCGTGTTATGACGGCCGGGGGGTGTTGAGAAAGCACCGGGCTTGAACAGGTGTGCACGAACCCTGACAATCCAAACTCGTAGGGCCGAGCTCACTGTGCGCAAGCTTTCCCCTTTAAATTGATGCCACAAATCTGCTGTAAACATGTATGATAATTATATATCCGGCAGATTTACCTCACTGTGGTTGCGCATGCAACCCAACGGCACAACTGCAATACGTCGCCCAGTGACGGCGGCTGGGAAGGAGGGCATCAGGAGCAGCGCAACGCACGTGCGCTTATACGTCAAATCGCATGGCAATAAACGTACCGATGCGGAAGTCTTCATGCCTTCTGGAATGATTGCGGCTGCTGTCAACACATGCGGACACTGGGTGCTTACAAAATAAACACAATTAGCTACAACGTATCAACGCGTGAACGCATGTGGAAACATGCCACTGTACTTGCATTACATACAGGCGTCTACTGTACGTCACGCACTAGACCTTCGACAAAGACCCGTCCTATTGGAAGTGGCGTAGCGGCTATCCAGAGATATCCGCTACATGCAGGAGCAGCTGGGGCTGCCGCAGCCCCCCCAAAATGCAATGCGTTGATTGACTTGACCGATAAAGTGACATCGGGAATGTGTGAGGCAGATGCCAGAAGTTTGAATCCTGGCAATTCCATGAAAATTGCACAGTCTATGCGGGCAAAGATGTTGGTTGCACGTTCTCAAGTCGAAACACAGCCATCCAAGATTACTAGGAGCAGACGCTGACGGCGTTGTGTACCATTCGTCATCGTTTGTCGTTTCGAGTTGTTGTCTGTGATGTGGTGTACGAACGTGAACCTTTCTGCGACGTGGTGGGGCTGCCTCCGTGCGTACAGAAGTTGCGGTGAGCCTCAGCTTTTATAATGCGCTCTTGTAACAAGTGAATGGAAATCCTGTGGAAAGAGAAGAAGAATTCTCTTGTCCAGCTCGACTCGCGTTATCGCTATGTCGGAAATGTTTGTGAATACTAAACTTCTATTCGTCCACAGGTCCGCTCGCAAATGCTGCCGCGAAGTCACAGGCGACAGAAAGTATTTGTGGCAGTTTCGTGGACAGCGGTTTCCAGGTATCGGCTTACCATTCCTCAAGGTCGAGGACGATGGTGCTATCTCTGCGCACATCCAGCGTTGGGTTCCGCACAAGCAGGTTAGGCCACGCGAAACATGCTCCATGTCGACACGGGTTCAGGCCTGATAATTCTTTACCGCGGCCATCAAACGTCCGTCGCCACAGGGCTGCGTTTTTTTCGACGAAAGGAGGCAACGCTGCGAAGCGCGACATTGCTGACTCTTTGAACGCCAACGAAGGGCATATCGATGGCACACATGCGGCGCAGCATGCAGCACAGCATCAGTTGCAGCATCGAGCCTCGGAAAAGGCAACATTCAAAGCGCTTGAAGTTGTCGTGGAGAAGATGACAGCTGCAGGGGGCAAGCATGCCGTTGAGCAGGCTGCCGAGCACGCTGCGATGCGAGCCGCAAAACAGTCTGCTGAGCACATTGCCGGGAGATCGGCGGAGCGAGCGAGCGAGATTGCAGCAGAGAGGGCAGCAGAGCACGTCGGGGGGCGGGCCGCGAAGGAGTTGGCTGTACACATGTCGGAGAGAGCGAGCGAGATTGCAGCAGAGAGGGCGGCTGAGCACGTGGGCGCCCGAACTGCGAAAGAATTGGCGGGCCATGTGTCGGAGCGAGCGAGCGAAATGGCAGCAGAGAAGGCAGCAGAGCGTGTAGGGGAGCGACTTGCGAAAGGACTGGCTGGGCACGTGTCAGAGCGAGCGACCGAAAGGGCCGCAGAGAAGGCAGCGGAGCATGTGGGAGCTGCCGTGATGGGGCATGTGCTTGAAGATTCCGTTGCGCGGGCGGCAGCGAGCACAGCTCGGACCACGACAGAGCGGGCGGCAGAGCGCACAGGTGAGGCGAAACAATTATATGCGAAATAATCATATAAGTTATTGTACAAAGAAGCGTTGGACGTTCGACTAACAGCATCTATCGTTCAAACAAGGAAAAACAATTTGAAGATTCCAATCTGACCATATCGGAACTAGGGGGCGCCGGGGGGGGCAGCTTCTGGTCGTAGCGGTTGCATTCACAACCTGCCTTCAGGCTTCCCAAACGCCTGAGACGCCAACACTTGCAGCCCTTTCCGAGCTTTTCCCACAGGAATAGAAAACATGTCTCCCTGCAACCGATGCGCTTTGGGTTGGGATAGAGTGATCACTATTGTGTGTACACTCGTACTGATGGCATGTTGAATGGCATGTTCGTCCATCCCGAGATTACCAGCAACGTTGCGTTTTGGTGCTGCGTTTCTTTGTCTGTAGAACCAGAGGGTTGGATTCAGATTCAGGCTGCCGCATCTGCATGACCCCCTTGTGTGCGGTCTCCTCGTCAACGACGGGGGAAGGCATAGCATGATAACCGATTGGTTTATCTATCTATTTATGAGACAGCGGTGGACTGTGGACACAACGTCAAGTTGTCTTTCAAATCGCACTCCATTGTCATTGAACGAGCGTTACTAATGAGTTTCTGTTCTGCCGGTAACTGGGGACATACATCAGGGTTTTGCGACTTCGCCTGCCGCTTTCAAAACGTCAAGAGACAGTTTGGTACTTTAAGTGATATTTGGTGGAGTGCACAGGTGAGGCCGTAGCCGCAAGGGCTGTGAGTCAGACGGCGAAGCATGCGGGCCTGCAGGGCATCATGCGTGCGGGTGAAGGTGCGGCCGAGAGGGTCGCGGAGCGCGGAGGGCGGGGGGCGGCACTGCGGGCATCGGAGGCGGCAGCGGAGCGTGTTACTGGTCGGGTCGCCGTGCGAGTCACAGATGGGGTCGTTGAGCATGCAGGCGGCAGAGCAGCGACAGGTATGCAACTTTTGGACTTTGAAAGCGCATCAGTCTCTCAACTACTGGAGTATGGCCAATAGTGTCAATTAAATGATATATTACAAGTTCACTCGGTCGCTTTGCGCCCTCGTTCTCTCGCCCTGCGGGGCAGTAGCTGAAGCATACGTGTAGGGGAATGCATGGTAGTGAAATGCATAGACCTATGCAGGAGTGTGTCCACCTCTGCCAGGAGGTATTTTGGACATGGATAGTGCTGCCTAGCTCTGTGTCCAATGCAACTCTACTGCATCGTTGAACAGTACACATCAAACAAGTATTGGCGTGCAAGCCATCGTGTTTCCCAATGGTCTTGCAAGTTACATAGCAAGGCGCTGGTCCCAGGCATTGATGACATTGCATGCCGCAGCAAAATGCTTTCGGAGATTGCTTTGTCAAAACCAACCCCACAAATGGATGCTCCCACACTTACGAAGAGCTGAAAAGGAAGCCAAGAAGTTGAATGTCTGGTTTCGCTTATGATGATGATGTTCCGTTCCTGTTGTCTAGTACCTGCCTTCTCTATGCCATGTAATGAGTGTTTCGTTTCTGAACACTACCATATGGACAGTCGATAAATGCGGAGCAAGGGCTTTGTCGCTTTCCACGGTTGCAGCGAAGCTGACAGCCTGGGCCTGTCACCTTCGCTGTATTGGTATTATTTCCATTAGGATTTCCAATCCGATTAGGACGTCCACCTGCTGGTTCATGGTGTGTTTGCGCTCCCGTTTGTTTGTGCGCGATTGTGTTACTTGCCCGTCTGTGTGGCAACGGTTGTGGTACCAAACATAAGCTTTCGTTATGTTGCTTGTCGACGTTACACTTACACGCATGCTCCCACACCCTGCAGGTCATACCTTGACAAGGTGTCTTAGAACCTGGCATTTTTGAAATAGAATATTTCATTGCGTGTGGCAAGCTGATGTACTGCTGTGCTCTGGGCCCCACATGTGCCCCATATCATCATCTGCATGTACAGCAACAAGCTAGTCTCCCCTGATTGAATTGCAACGACTATGCTGCCAGGCACGTCGCTGTCCAACCAGGGTGATGTTTTTGAAACATCAAACCCCTGAGCATCTCTTCTTACTGAGACTAGCCAGCCCTTGTCTGGAACTGAGTGCTGCACCAGAGTAGTGTTAGACCCCAGCTAGCTCTTTCCCCAAAATCCAAGCGTGTGCAGGCACCTGATCTATGACGATGAATCTTTTGCAAAAGTAAAGCATCCACATGGGCATGAGGAACTTCAAGAACCACTCCAGGAACTTCTTGAAAATCAAACCTGGAACTGCAATTTACCTGGACCTGCAATTCACAGGGACTGGCAAAACGCTGCTCAATTTGCAATACAACCGTCGGCTGTTTGATCTCGAGTGAAGGTAGCACTGATAGCAAAGTGGTGCCTGAGTTGCCAATGTTTAAATGTATACAGTATCACTGCAAGAATGGACATCATTACATCACATAGATAATGGTCGCACTGATTCTTGGAGTTGCCAATTTCCATGTGGATGCAGTAGTGCTTTAAAAGATACTTATCAATATCAAATAAGAGCAAGAACTACGGCCAGAAACTACAAAGTGTGCAGCAGACACGACATCATAATCAACATCACCATCTTGTATTGGACAGAACGAATAATTTATGGCCTACTGGTGTAGGGCCGTTGCAGAGGATCTTGCGACCCATTCAGGAGGCGTCATTGAAGCTGATGGGGAGTATGCCGGGCATGGCAGGCTCTCAAGCTGGCCGCTTCTTGGAACGTGTGCTGCCTAGGGTGCTTCGAGGAGTGGCTGTGGCGGTTCCTGCCTTGGGTGCTCTGTTTGTGCTTCAACTCGCTAAACACGACCGCATGAGGTGTGCGCATGTCTCCATATGTCAGATGCAAGCTGGATTAGCCGATTTTTGGGGTGTTTGGTGGCTCGTCCATGACCTGAGTGAACTTGGTCTTTGCGCTTCGCACCTCCAAGCAGGTTGCATCTGGCAGCCAGCTCGTCTGTTGTGCCCACTTTCAAGCATATCATGACCAATAAATAAACAACTAAATCAATCGGAATCACGCCATGTCCCCATCGCCGTGCAACCCGGCGAGAAAGACGTACCCAGGCGGCTTCCATGTCATAACTCTTCTTTCATATCTCTTCCCAGACCATTCGTATGATCCTCTGTGCCACCAGGCATCCCATCCAGTTGTCGATGGGATCCAACTCGCTCCGATTCCCTAGACACAGTTCTTTGCCAGATTGGGTTCCAACCCCAGTTTTGTCTCCAGAGTTCGCAACTTTGTACGCATCTATCCCGCAAAGTCGCAAGGTCTGGCGAAGCGCTGGCTAAACCAGTGCGGCCGTTGCACACTCTCCATAGATTTTAGGTGTGGTTTGTTTAGTGTACATGAGAAAACATCGCGGAATGTCAGAGCGGTGGCATTGTTGACTGGTTGTTATCTCACACATAAAGTTGCACATAGGTCGCTCGCGGAAGCCGGAAAGCATCACACTGCCGCAGCAAGGTGGTTTAGCGCCGCGTTTGTGTGCGATTGCGGAGACGTGTTGTCGCACGCAATGATGGTGCTGCATGCCGCCTACACACACTTTCAATGGGGCTTCCACATTCCCCATGACATCATACACTTTGCGGAATACGGAGGCCTCGTGGCTGCTGCGATTTCCACCGCTGCTGCTGTCGCGGGCGAGGTACTATCGGCTCGTCACGCCGCGGATGTGACCGTCAAACCTGACGGCAGAGACGCGCGCTCACATGACGAGGGAGAGGGTGAGAGACGCGCTGATGCTCAAGATGGTGAAGGGACAGCAGGGTTGAAAAGCACTTTTGACGATGCAGGGACGGCGGGATTTGTGAATGACGCGTACGGTTGTTCGACGGCAGGGATGACGCGTGTTCTTGACAATGGGGAGTCGGCACCGTTCGTGGATCCTTCGAGCAGTGGGGAAACGGTGAGACCGTCCAATGGTCTTGACAAGGAGGAGTTCTCGGGTTCTCGAGACACTGGCCGGGGTCCTGAGGGGGTTTCCAGTTCTCCTGAGACTCTGCAAATGGAGGTGGTTTCGTGTGGTGACGAGGAAGCGGCTTGTGCCATGGGTGTGCCGTTCGACCGTGCTGTTGCAGATGCTCGGTTTGTTCCTGCTGATGGCGATGGGAGGACAGATAAGAAAATTGGCGTCAAAGGTCGGCATGGATAACAGTTCGGACACCCATGGCAGGCTTTTCCACCAAAACGAGAGCGCTACTGCTCAGCCGCTGCAATGCGGACGGCACGACGAGGTTCTTAGACGTAGGAGCTGTTCGTTGTTTCAGATTCAGGGAGTTGCACCTCTGGCGGGGTTACCCCCAATGGTGAAACGTTGGATAGAGTGCCCTTGTTCGTATCGTGCTGCTATGGGATGACGAATGATCATACCTACGGTACACTAGCCTTTGGGCACAATACATGTATACGTGTTCCCTACTGGTACCATGCCATGCAAAACAACAAAAATGCATTTGCGAAGCGTCTGGCTTGTCCGAAAGTCAATGACATTGCACGTCAGATGTCCACCGTGTTCCTGTTCCAAATGCAAACGTGTCTCAGACATCTGAAGCGTGAAACTACTCCACATCACTGTAAAGGCTGCAGCCAACGCTTGTTGGGTCCGATGGCGGTGACTCAGATATCAGCAGGCTTGCATTGTCCAGACAAACGCAACTGCAATGCATTTCCTGCCCACTGTGGCAAACAACCATGTGGCAGCCTGTAGTGCCTGAAATGTGAGGACTAAACGAATCCTATGACGCTCCCCATTACCCTCAATTACATGCCTACTGGTCAGGTCAAGCAGGCACCAATGAATGCCACGAGCGCGCAAGAGGCCAGCCAAGAGTACGACATGCTGTCCACCCATTGCTCAACTACCTTGAGTCCTTCTCCTCCACGGAGATATAAGCCCACAGGCCGAGCAGCAAGGAACAGCCAACCCAGCCACCTTGATGCCACACTGCAACTCACGTCAAAACATACGATACCCTGGAATCAGCGCTCTGGAATGAGGCCCATGGCCGCTCTTGGCATTGGAAAAACAGCGCTCAGTCATCGTCCTTCTTCACCTCAACGGGCGCCCTCAAGCCTATGCTTTCCTGAATGAACTGGATGCCAGGGTCTCCGATCATGAAGAACAGGCCTCCAGCGGCCACAGGCAGCCACATGGCCAAGCCCATGACCTGAGTGGGCTTGGGCCACAGCGCACGTGGATATATCTGCAGAGCACCAGCCAGTCATACAGGAAAGATGCAGGAATAATCCACCAGGCAGTCCTCTCCGCTGCAGGCCTGAGCCTACATAGAAGCGTCCGTCTGGTACCGAAAATGGCAATTTTCTCTATCTGATTGTGTAAGTGCTGACCCGAAATTGGCAAAATGCAACTTATGGCGAGTTTGTGTCCTGAAAAGGTGAGCTTTCACTGCTGCATCATGGCATACTGTATGACGCTGTAGAATGCTAACACTGTTGCATGTGTGAGCCCAGTCGGTACGACGCATGAGAATGTCTCGCGAGAGATAGGCAACTCCAGATCAGCGTGTCTTCTCCTTCCCTACCAAACCTGCCCTATTTCACGCACTGCTTACATTGCCCAGTGTCAAGGCTCTATCATTACCAAGTTGGAGTTGCCTATGTCCAGGTGGATGTGGTAGGCGGTTGTAAACAACACAGAGATGCCTCATCACCCCTCATCAAGACCCCTTCGTTTTGTCGCGACGTCGAAGGCATTGCTCCCTCATTCTTGCCAAACCATGATAGCATACCACGTGCAGCGAATGATATTGTCGTGGCCAAAACCACTGTCGAATTGCGTTTACAATGCTGCTCTGGCCGTACAAGGTACGGGTATGGGTCTGTCTCAAGCTGCATCGCTTGAGGTTGAAGCGATCAGAGACACGGTTGGTATCCATTCAAAAGCATTATCGATATGGAATAGAATAATGGAAACCCCGTTTGGCCAGACGCAATTTGCGGTGGCGTGTGGCACCGCGTGCAGGGAGACTGCCCCCAATGTATTCGTTTTTCATAACGTGCGTGTTGTACTTACAACCATCTATA
>NW_028323335.1:0-60422 GCF_984573655.1 Nuphar pumila | reverse complement strand
ACGCATGGTGGTTTCAGCCATGGCTGCGGCGGATAGAAAGGCAGCCTTTGCTTCCAAGGCTGTGGTGGTGCGAATACCCATGCCTCCATGACGGAGCGGCAGCGTCAATTGGCCGTCGCGCACATCGGCTTGTTCTGGGCGTTGCATGATAGCAAAGGTGGCCTGGGCTGCCTTGGCCTCAACGCGCTGGATGGAGTCACTGATAAGATTCCATGAGGTGACGCGCGGTAGGTGTGCGATGCGCATCTGCGCAGACGCGCGCAGGATGGCGAATTTGTTTCTTCGTCATCATCATCATCATCATTCAACCATTTGGAAGCATGGTGCCGGAAATGCAAGCTTGGGATGTCAGCTTCGCTGCATCATTCGGATATCACCAAGTAGTTCTTTCCGACACACTGCCCCCCCATGCTGTATCCCCAGCGCCCGTAACAGGGCATGAGGTTGAAGCCCCTTGTGCACGTCTTTGTCGGCGAGGTGTGCGAAATGCACATACCTCCTGTGGAGTCGTAGAGGAAAGCTTGGTGCGTATGTGCTTTACTGGTACTGGGTTACTCTAGTTTACAAATAATCGGCGATAGTGATCCCGTGACTCATCTGTGGTTCGCCTGCATGCCCCTCTAGCTTGCATGCTCGAATTGCATGCTCAGCCTTTTAGTGGAACTCGCGAGGCTTGCCTCAGATGTTTCACTCGAGCTAATGCTCAAGCTCGAAATATAAGTCTCAATCCCCCCTTCCCCAGTACACCATCCTTACCACTGAGCTGGCACACCTTCTTTCGGTCTCGCATCTTCTTCTGCGCATTGCGATTCATCTGCTTTAGAATGAGCTCCAACTTTTCCGCGACATCAGAGGCAGAGGTATTTCAGCCAAGGGCTGCTGCCCGTCTGACGACGGCTTGCTGAGCATCTCGAAGATTGGGGCAGCAAAGTCATTGGCAGGCTCGAGTCTACCTGAGTACGTAGTGTCAAGGCCGGAAGACGACGGCAGGACGTCTGTCGACAGCACATCATTGTCTTCTTCTTCGAAAATGTTGAGTGATGGCAACCACAAGTTGGAATCATTCTGTTCGGCAGGGACATCCAAGAGCGGCAACGCCGTCTCAGCACTGCGCGCACTAAGAGTGGCTGTGAGTGGTGGTAACGGAATTGTCCATCTTTCATTCTAAATGGGACCCAGTAATGGTTACGACCAGTTCACGATACTCCGAAAGTTTCGATTCCCGCAATGCTCACGACAATCGACGGCTTTCCACGGAGTATGTAGCGGACCCGCCCATTTTTCAACGTGTGGAGTGCGTTATGAATCAAACTCTGACTTCTCAGCTGCCGGCACAGGTATGATTTGCGCACGGCACATGCTTGCCAAGGCTTGCCAAGGTTGACGTCGGAGTGGGTCCACGTATCGACCCGCGTCCTCGGCGACGTAAGCTGCAATGCTGTTCGCTGGATCTCAAAGTCATGTTTTGGCACATGTGCACGTTTTCTAGGGGTCTCCCCGTCCGTGACAAGGCATCACGGCAGTGGCATTTTGGGGTTTGGCAGACCTTGGGGATCCATGCAACGAGGACATCATTAGATGCAGCTTGTTGCGATATCAGCACAACGACGCATATGAACGATTACCAAACACATTCGATTGCACAGATATCGACGCATACGTCGTATAGGCAACATCTCCGTGGTGCAGGAGCTCGCATGCACTGAACTGTGTCCAGACGGCTTGATTAGAAGTCCTGCTCAGGAGAAACACAACTATCGGCTTCGCAAACGCAACCAAATATACTTTGATTTCGAGCACCAGGTCTCAGCCTGAGACTTTAGGAAGGCGTGGCCCTCTCGCTCTCATGGTGACGATGGTGACGCGGCTAGTGTCATCAAAACGTACTACTATTTGTACGTAATGCCAAGGCATATGCATGCGTGACGCATTTGTCAACTCCCAGTGTGACAACCAGGCCAGGGCTACAAGGGCAAAAAAGCCCTTGCCAAGGGGTCATCAAGGTCACGGAAGTCTTGACACAAGACTTTAACTTTGTTCGAGCATGGAGCCCATTGTGTGTTTAAAGAATGAATCAACCCACTCAGATGCATCGGCGATTTCACCGCACGTGCGTCCGCACAAGTCTGGATTTGTACAATGCAGGAAGTAAGTGGCCTTAAAATAGTCAATAACGCCGCCTGCCGATTCAGGCTATACTTGTAGATATGGGTGTTCCTCACAAAGCAATATCTTGATCGTGCGAAGTATGCACTCATCCTGAAACATCTATCTCGAGTAGGGATGCGGTTTTAACTTTACCGGTTTTTTAAACTATTCTTTAGATTGTTTACACCGTTCTTATTTAATAGCTAAAATTCATATGAGCTCTTAAAGAATGATTGTTTAATGTAAACAATGAGTCAGCTTTCTAAAATAGCGTTAAAGATAACGTCACTTTAAAATACATAAAAAGGGCTCAGGGGCCATTTCAAACACCTGAAAAATTCAAATTCAGGCCCCGCTTAAGCCCAAAAGGCCGGGCAGTACGCTGAAGACCCCCCTTTCGTGACGATTAGACGAGTTGTTAGGGTAATATTGTCGCGGTATTGCTCAGTTGTGGAGTCCTCGTCATGCTTCGGCTGTAGCGATGAACTCAGATTCGGACGACGAAGCCTCCTTGGGCGCGCCATCCTCCGGACGAGCTGGGACCCAGGCATCTTCAGGCACATCTGGCATCGCATCTCAGGGATCCGCTGCTAAAAGGGCTCGTGTGGATTCCGGTAGCGGTAGGGGACGCAGTTCTTCAAGGGGCAGGGGCAGGGGCAGGCAAACGACCCTAACGGGTGCCCCGCCACCGAACCAAGACGATGTCACTGTGCTAGCGGGTGGCAAGACTGTCAGCGGCCGCGGCTCTGCTCTTCGGTCTGGCGAGCCTGGTCGTGGTCGGGGTTGGGTGCATGAGCACTGGGTTCCTGCTGAAAATGTGGAGAAGTACGACAACATTGCGGATGCAGCAGCTCGCCAACAGCAAATTTACAAGCCCAAGATGAAGTGCAAGTACTGTCCCGACCCGAAGAGGCCCACCGTCATGTCTTTCGAGCCCAGCACCTACCGCACGGTGCACCTGCTGAACTGCGCAAAATTCAAGGCCAGCGAGCACTGGCTCAACCCCGACGTGCAGAAAGCGCTCGCGAAACACCGTAGTAAGGTATGGTTCCTTTTCATGTGTTTGCCGAAGCACTTACGTGGAAAGTTCATGCGCATGAATGTTGCTGCAACAAAAAGAATCCCCTGTCCCTTGTAACACGAAAAAGAACCCACGTCGAGACTTGCAAGATCTGATCGGTCGCGGCATCGATGATGAGTATGGGAAGCCCACTTTACAGATGTCTTATCCACTTATTTTGTGCAGCAACTCTCGCTGGACGACGGTTCCGTGCCAAAGAAGGCTTCTAAGGCACAACAGCAGGAAGCGGACACCCTGCTGTGCAAGGCGATCCTGGAGAAGAACGTTGCCTTTCCCTTCGTCACATCTCGGCACCTCCAGGAGTACATCAACCTCATCAGCTCAGGCCGCTTCTCAACACCAGGCAGAGACACTGTTGTTGCACGGCTCGCTGGCCTTTACAACAGCATCCAAGCCATCGTGCATCAGCAGCTGAACAGCAGGGCCCTCATTTCAATCGAGGTGGACAGCTGGAGCCGGAGCAACAAGCACATCACAGCCATCACCACTGGCATCCCCGGCACCAGTGTTTTCTTGGGCGCCTACGAGAATGCTGCAGCAGACACTGCCGTGAATTCTGCTGATGCCATCAACCAGTATGTGCTCTACATCACATTCTGCATATGAGAAACCCCAAGTCTGCTCCCTTGCCAGCATGCCTTCACTTAGTGCATAGTCGACAACATGCAAAGTTGCATGTGCATGGTGCATGTGCCTGGTGTCAGCCCTTGTCACCTATGTGCTGGTCAAGCAAGGTTGCTGTACCATACTGCTCACTTGTCAACATGCTTGCTCAAGACTGAACCACGTTTGAACGCATTCTAGCAATTGGTGCAGGTGCATCCTGTCCGCCCTGCACCTCCCCCTGCATCCACCCCAGGCGAAGGTGGCCATCATGACGTCAGACACGACCAACGTCATGCCAGCCATTGCCCGGACCCTGGCACAGAGTTATCCCATGTTCGAGGGCTTGCTGTGGGTTCCCTGCGCCGCACATGTGCTGAACCTCTTCCTGCTGGATCAGATCAATCTCCCATCGTGAAGTCTCTGCTGCGCCACGCCAAGCAGATCGCGTTGGTGTTCAGAACAGGTGCATTCCACAAGCTCTTTCTGCAGCACTGTGGGAACCCCAGCGCTCGCCTCGCATTGCCCGTGAAGACGAGGTGGTGCACACACCAGGACATGCTGCGATCCCTGCTTCTCTACCAGCCAGCTCTGCACAAGGCAGTCCTCAGCGAAGAGTTTGCAGCAGCAGCCATCAAGGCTTCCCGAACGAGTGCTGCTGCCTACAGCCCCGCGGACCCCGATGACAGACTCGGTGAGCTGGGCAACGGCGTGGACGGGCTCGTGAGCCGGAAAGCTGCTGCCCACCTGGTAACCACGGGCAAGTACTCCGCTGTGTACGAAGATGTCAGGGAGCCTCGCTTCTGGGGGATGGTGAAGGACTACTTGGCCTTGAACGATCTTGCATGCAGCTCCATCTTCAAGTTGGGCAGCCCTTCCGCATCGCTGTCTGACGCTGCTCGGGCGTTCCTCGAGATCAAGCACCAGCTCGAGAACCTGCAACCTCACAACTTCCCCACGCTGCTCCGGGACGACGTTGCCGCGGGCGTCATCTTCCAGTCCATGAGCACCTTGTGGGCTCCCCGCTTCAAGGCCAGCATGACAGGAGCGCACTACCTTGCGCTGCTTCTGGACCCTCGTCCCAGCATGCGCAGGTTTGTGGCGAAGCTGAACCTGCTTGGGTGCGCAAGCGACAACAATCTCGGCAACACCGAAGCCATCAAGCTTGCGACGGAGACCCTGCGCGTCCTGGCACCGGTCTGCGTGCCGGACGCCCTCTTCCCGCCAAACGTGGAGCCCACCCCCAAGAACAAGGCGGATGTTCTTGGGCGCTTCCTCAGGGTGTACCTTGGGGTGGAGCCAAAGCATGTCCCGCTGAGCGCCATCCACATCAACAACGCACAACTTGATGAGGTCACGGATAACGAGGCACCCATCGAGTTCTGGCAGCTAAAGGTGGACGTGGGGAAGCAGCCTTTACGAGATGTTGCACTGCGTGTGCACACCGGCAAGAGTGCAGCAACAACCGTCGAGCGGGTCTGGAATCACTTCGGCCAGAACTATGTGCCGGCAAGGAGGCGCCTTGGGTCTGGCCGGCTTGCCCAGCTGGTGTATGTCAAGATGAACATGCACTTGCTTGGCGATGCAGGCAAGGACGACTGGGCCATCAACGTGCTCAAGGATCCTGCGGGGTTCCAGTCACTCCTTGAGGAGGCACAGGTGATGGATGAGGAGGAAGAGGCCCAGGCCCTTATCAATGCTGCCAAGGCAGCAGATGGGCTGCAGGTCGGGGTTGTGGATTTGGGGCCGGGCAGTAATGATGACGAAGAGGGTGTTGAAGGGGTTGAGGTGATTGAGGAGGAGGAGTTCAACCCCTTTGAGAACATGGTGTAGGGAAGATGGTTGGGCTGGAACATGTGTATATCATGATTGCGTCCATTGTATGCAAGTGAGTTGGATAGCTCATCGGCGTTGCTTGTGTTGGTCTATGCTTTTCAAGTTGCACTCTTTTGACTTGCACACTGACTTCAATGGGAGCAAGGAATCATGTCATTGGCTTCTTGGAGCAAGGAAAGGTGTTCTGCAGCTCAAAATACAGTGTTTTGCACCTGTTTTGACCCCAAAATCGTATTTAATTAAAGTATAAGAAACCGCTAAAATTCACTGGCGCGACCCCGATTTAAAGGCCTAAAAAACCGCTAAATACGGCTTTTAGTCGCAGCCTTAAATTAAGCATTTTTTGGATGATTTTAGAGGATGTTATTTAATAGGTAAAATTCACCTGGCAGGGTTAAAACCGCATCCCTAATCTCGAGGTATCCGCGTCGCGCACACCTTGAGAGCTCAACGAGCCGCACCTTGCCATTCGTAAATCATACATCTGATATTTCAAAAACAGAATCACAAACTACATGCAGTACCACACATGTTCCCCGCGAACGAGACAACGCAAGTCAGGGTTCCCTCGTTTCGTTACTAAGATGGGTGATTCAACCTGGAAAAATGGACATAGCAGTGGAGCACTTAGCCCGAAGAAATAGAAGATTCTCACGCGTAAGCCAAACTCTTGTCATGAAGCCTCTTGTCATGAAGCACCAGAGGCACTGGAAGTCGCATCTGATCCCATCGTTGCAGGTCAGGACCTTTGAGGACTCGAGCAAGCACTACAATGACGCAGGTGCTGTGTTACAGAGCATGACGAGACACAACGTCCTTAGAGTTATCGATAGAAGAAAGGTGACCACACCTGAATGGGATGACCGCAAGCTGTCGTGGTGCTGAGCTTGACCAGGCTTCGCTTTGCTTCCTGGATGGCGTACCGCAGCCAGAGTACATGACAGATTGCCTCTCGGTGAAGCGGCTTGCATGTGGTTGGCGTTGCAGGCTCAGAGAAATGCCACCAGTAGAGTGCATGCCATACTCGTGTGCTATGCTTAACGAGCAACCCACAATCCGTATCAAGCGTCTTTGCCTTATCACCCTTATCTCGAGATAGTCCATGTAAGTTGATTCCAGCAGGATTTGCTGGCAGCACATTGACAACTGCTGCGCCTCTTTTTCACATATTTCCCTCCTGTGCATAACCTACGTTGGGAGTTGATTGTGGACGAAGTGCAATGCCGTGGATCGCGAGAATTGTGGCTGGTCTTCGGGTCAATTTAACTGACTCAGGTAGACCTATCTGCAGGGTAAACCCTGCTAAGCCTTGGCCTAAGTTTAACTAACATCGTTGCTATCAGGTGCATTGTGGTGTCGTGCCTGATTGTGCGTGTCAATTGATGTCGGGGTTGGTCCATGCTCGTCTTGGGTCATGCTGGTAATCACAAGCAACATTCGTTCGAAAGATCGCGCTTCCTTGGTAGGGTTTCGTCGTCGATATTTGATCTTCTAAAACAACTTGTCTTTGCTGCTGTCTGTCTAAACTGTATTTCGTATCAGATATGGCTGATCATCTTCGCCTTCAGCTGTCCTTGGAAACGGCGACTAGTGCGGGCACTTACACCAACGTCGATGGCATCGATGTTGCATGCAGACAGAAGTCGCCGTTTCATTTGATGCCATCGATGATGGTGTAAGTGCCCGCACAACATGTAGGGTAGTCACATAACTTTACGTAGCGCTCGAAAAGTCAGTCCATACATACGCAGCTCACATTTAACCTGTTCAGTACAGACCTAACACTAGCTTGAATTGTTATTGAGGCCGCTCGGAGACCTCCCAAATGGAATGCTCTAACCTTGGAGACTCACGACCGTTCCTGTTGCCAGCAAGACACGACTGTAGGAAGCTACTGCCAGGCCATTTCAGACGGTTGGGATGTGATCCGTGCGTCAATGGGGTCCATCCTTATAACGAAGCGCCCCACGACAAAAGTCGTGGACACGAGGCTTTGTCCATCAGGTAGGCATAGCGTGACAGAGTCTGTGCTCAGACTCGGGCGTCGCTGAGCAAGACACAGAAGCACCACCGCGTAAAAGACATCACCACGCAGTCCTTCGCCATCCATCTTGCAACCATGCATCCTTGACACCTTGCAAATGATTGCACAATGGTCCGGCTGTGCTGCCAGTGAGTGCTCTGCTCGGAATCTATGGTACATCTGTGTGTGGAGCTTAGTGGACAAACCCAGATGAGCCAATACACCCTAGGGCCTGTAGGCAACCACCCAATCAATATACTGTAATGTACCAGTGGTGCCTCCGCCTAGAATTTGTGGATTTCCACTGGTGTGCCTTCCACTGAAAAACTGGTATCATTGTCATTGCCCTTGTCGCATGGTGGTTTAATAACGCTGCAGCATCCTCCACTGTGGTGCCATGGTTAAAAGAAAAGGAAAGAGACATGCCAGCCGGGCGAGAGGGTACCATGGTGGCTATTCAGCCGCATTACCCTCTCTATTCCATTCTAGCACAGGTCCACGCAAGCGAGCAATACGCCTACGAGGGGCATGTATTGCTCTTTGTCCCTCGTAACTTACCATTGATCTTCCTTTGGCAATGAAGGTCCTGGACACCGGCAGGCCAGGGAATGACGGACAAGGCGGTGGTGACATGCCGGCTTTGACCTGTCCCGCCAGCGTCCAAGTATCGGGGCATCCATTGCGCAAGTCAGTCAAAGAAATGGAGGCGGATGGGCACCACTTCCCGAGTGACCCGACTGATCCCGGGAATCCCCTCTAGCAATCCAGGCGCTTGTCCGCTGGCGTGACCGTTGGGCGGATAGAGCTCTGGGCTCTGGGGGTGATCCTGGGGGGGCAACATCAGGATGTGTTGGGAACTCGCGGCGTGCAGGTGCCCTGCCAGGCCTGCCGTGCCCCGAACTGTGTCGGTGGCTGTCATGCCGCCGCACAGCACCGAGCACCTGGGGGCCTCCGAGGCCCCCAAGGGCGATCGCCTCTGCGGGGCGGGGGTGGCTCTTCATGCCTCATGTGGTGACGTGGTGGCTCTTCACGCCTTATGTGAGGCCGTGGCTGTGAATGAATGGATGCATAGCCACATGCATTGTGATCCAGCCGTTGGATGGACGATGCTCTGTGCTGGGGGTGCTGTCCCAACGAACCCTCGCATGGGCGTGTTGGCATATGAACTGCTTGACATATAATCCTATCTTTGAGTACGTCTTCACATGCCAGAATATCAGCGCAGCTGACATCCCTGGCCTGGGTTGTCAGCTGAGCTGATGTTCTGGCATATGAAGACGTACCCAAAGATAGGGTTAGAAGTCAAGCAGTTCATATACCAACCGGGTGTACCGGGCTTGTGAGTCCCCGTGGCTGATGTGATGCCACGGTTTCCCAATGCATTCGGTCGTTGCCCCGCGCGGGCTCTTGTCTAGATCTGCCGTGTCCCACATCATGCTGTCTTGCAGTCGGCCGGTACAGGGGGAGCCACGACGCGAATGGCGAACGTCTCTTTGGGGGTGGGCGGGTTGCAGCTCTTCACACGTCATGTTGTGACGAGGCCGTCATTGGACACCAGAATGCTCATTGGCACGGCTGTCAGCGCGGGCGCTGGCCTGGGCGCCCATTTTAACGGTCGGGGTGGAGGGGGAAAGCCTCCGTGCGCGACCTGCATGCAGATGCAAACCCTATGTGCCGAGTTGGACTTGACAATAGCGGTCATCAATGCAGGGGAGCAGCAAGCATCAGCCATCAACAAAACGGAAGCGCAGACTTCATGTTTCTAGATAAGTTGTGGAGAGGTTTCATCAGGGGCGCACTGCGTTCACGAGAACCAAACATGTCATAGACAAGCACACCAATCGACGAGCTACCAGCGATTTAAGCTTGCCGTGTCGAGTAAGGTGCATCAGAAAAGTTAAGTGTGGCTGTGCATGAACCCGACGCAGGAACGCTATCTGTACACGCTATCTGTACACTTTCATCCATGCACGTTAAGAACAACGGAAGATACATCACTGATGGTGAGAAAGAAAATCCAGGTACACAATCCTCCAGGTATAGGACACAGTGCTTCTAATGTCTGTGCATGACAGAAAAGACCTGGACACACAAAGGGGGTAATAAACAGCATCAGGTGCGAACTACAGCTTGCATGGTTGGCAGGCAGGCAGCAACATTTTCTTGGAGCATACCTTGTGACAGCGTGGCTGGAGCACAGCGTGCGAGCCTTCCCGCTGCCCCCTGCAAGCTGGACAGGGGGCCGGGGCTGCAGCAGGCGCGTTGTCATCGCTGTCGCAAAGATCGACAAGCCTGGTGTTCTAAGGCTGTCACAAAGCGGTCAAGCCAATTACGCGACGGATGGCAGTGGCCATTTGGGGCACATTCTGGCGATCCGCAGCGTGCTGGGGCACTGCTTTTTGTCGATAAGGTGGGGGGGAGGGCGGCTCCAAAATGCTGTGCCAGACAGTATCTGGCGCAGGCCTCCATGCCCTTCGTGATTGATTTCGACGTCGTTGACGTCATCACGGGCCTGGAGTTGAGCGAGAACTCGCTCCGCGTAGACATCCCGTTGCAGATGTTTGACATGCACTTTAGTCATGCTGCACAGACACCACCCTGTGAAGATTGCACTCGTGCAACGGTACAACACCACGAGCCTCTGAGCACTTGAAGCATGCAAGCACATGAGCATCATCAGTGCACACACATGCTTACCAGTAGGAGTGCAGTCCATATTCGACACTACGGAAAATCACTGAAATATGCATACATAGCGGACCATGCAGTATAACATCGCGTCTATGACACATATGAGCTTGCCTGTGATTGGCAATGCCTTGATAGCTTCCTCCCGTGAAGCAATCAAAGATTAACATGTTGTGCATCGTTTCATGTCACCGCCGCGTCCAGAATATGCCTGGAGTGTATGCCCTGGAGAGGAAAGGTACATGGAGGACAGGTAACTGAGATGCGGTGTTTGACAGCAAACAGAGATCTTGTAGAGCTGGGGCATTTCCAGCACCCAAACGACCCATCATGCTCCGTTCTATCAATGAGCGGAGCCTGTGAAACGGCACTTGGAGCTGCCACCTGCTACTCCAAGTGCTAGCAGGTGGCAATTCAACCATAGTAGTTGCTGTTGCCATCGTCCAATTTTGCCAAGGGCATGCAGTAAAATTGAGAATGATTCGTAGTTGAATCAGTCATGACAGTTGTGACAGCTATGCTGGCCTGTAGCAGAAATTGCCCAACTGCAAAGATACATCCGCATGAGACAAATTTTGGCAACGTCGCGCACCGCAACATCATACACCTTCTCGGCCACTGCCACTTACGAGTCCGCTTGGCGGCCTCGAGGAAGCATTCAAGGTCAAAAACGCAGAATGCATTCCCGTTTGTGAAACGCACAGGCATGTGCACTCGCATACCGGACAGCGGGCAGCGCAACTTGACCTTGAAGGTGTCACACATGACATCAGCGTCCTCGCACGTTGCTGCCAGGCTCATGCGCTGAATCGCCTTGCTCGGCCGCTCAGGCGCTGCCATCATCGCGGCTACTTCCTGCAAGTAAAGATGGGCCATTTAGCCATCATTGTGCCAATACGTGAGATGGGTCCAACTCGCCAAATGTTATGAATTACACCAATTGCCAAAATTGCACATGGAGTCCATGATGATCACAATGAGGTGGGCGTTATCGCACATATGGGTGTTTCATTCATGTGAAATATATACAAGGCCTTGACCGGTCTCTCGCGGGACAGTTGACTTGGGCAGTTGCAGCGTGTCACTCTTGCAGTAGCAAAATCATCACATGGCAACCTACGGGCAGGGTGGGTGACAATCAGTCAGGGCTAACGTGGGCTCACCTAATCCGATCGCTTGCGCGCAATCCGCAGCATGATGAAGCACAAGCCCGTGTCCGAGCAAACATCTCCACCATGTTGATTCCGTTTAACACGATGGATTGTGTGATGTCCAGAGGCTCATCATCCGCGTTGGCGCCCAGGCTGCGGGCGCTGTCTGGCCGGCGCTCAGGGATGTCTTGTTGTGACCTGCATGGTGCAAGATGATGCAACGTCAATGTATTGAACTCAACAGCGTACATTCAGTTTTGCCTGGTTCCAACTAATATGATCTCGAGAATCTCATGGGAGAACTTGGCACAACCTGCAATAATCTCGACCATTCAAAACGGTTGGTTACATTGTGCGTCGGCGTGCGACGGTGTACTGTCAAGCAGCGGAATCATTTTCTTGGCTCATCCCATGTGACTGATGCCAGCGCTTTCCCAGTGGACCACTCCTCGCCACACCAAAGGGAAAGCACAAGCAGCATGGGGATTTGGCATTCGGCACTAGTAAAACAATGCTTGCACACAAATTAGGACAGCAAAGACTCATTTTACAATCGCGGATCTAAAGCACGGCCTGCATAGGACTTGAGATGACGTGGTTGCAATGCAATGTCCGTGGCATTGCAACTGCACCATCTGAACTCCTGAGCTGGCCGTGTCTGGAGTCGTGAGTGGACAATGCGCGCGTGTGCAGTCAGGACTCGCACCTTGACCTGGGCATTGCTCGCCAATGGAATCGGCACGGGACAGAACCCGTGACCTCAAGCGCAACAGCTTGCAGCTGGATGTAAATCGTCCTTGGCCTGTGCCATCAATTGCTGCTGCCGCCAGCTGAGCCTAAAGTGGGATTTCCACGTTTGCCAGTCCGGCAACCCTTCAACGGTCAAAGCATGTAGCTCATCAGGCTTGAGTCACCGCAGCACTCCACTGTTTCCAAAACGGGTCCGCTAGGTCCACTCGGCAGCACTCACACAAGTGTGACACGCTGGAGAGGTCGTAGTCCGGCCCGTAGTGGAGGCAGGGCGCATGGGCCCACGACCCACAGTTCACGCACTGCAGCATATCCTTACTGTGGAACGTTGGCCAGTTCTTGTTGCACAAGCAGCTGATTGTGCGTCTCGGCGATGAGCGGGTCGGCTGGACGCAGAGCCCCGTACTCACAGGGGCGTGCAGCAGGGAGCTGATACCCGGGATGCCTAGGCCTGGCGACAACGGGCGACTGCCTGGAAGAGAATCAGGGACACATGGGGGGGCGTCTGACGGGCGCGAGTTCCAGTCGCCCGACTGCATCCTGAAGTTCGCGGGATTTCCTCCATGTCCAGAGATAGGGCAGACCTGCAAGGAAGAAGCACAGCACATGATTGGGTGGTGAAGAGGTTGCCAACCAGCTGACTGATATTTGAGAGGCACCACTGCTGGCGTGGATGCAATAGCGTTGAATCATGGACACATACTGAGTTTGGGAAAGGTGGGAAAGTGCGGGTGGGTTTTGCATTAGCAGGAAAAAGCTACAGCGTATTTTACCACATGCCACTGACACGGCGCCCATTCTGTGAGCGCCTTGAGGAAAGCCATGGACCGCACTACAGGAGAACTGCAACGTTCGTGTCACAGAATGAATCTCTTGAAGCTTTTGGTAGTGCAACCTCAACCAAGGGTTTCAGTATGCATGGTATGATGCTATGAAAAGCTCGGTGGCGCCTCGCAAGCAGGCAAACAAACCTATATATAGCAGGTCCTCCAGGATCATCAATGGCACTGGGCACGCCATGCACCCTCAATTGCAATTTCGCTCATTGCATGCATATGTGCCACCCACGCGATGTAGTATTGGAAACATATTGCAAACCTTGACAAAGTCATGGCAGCATTCCCTCGAGCGTCGTGCCTGTCTAGCTAGCTGTAGTGATGCGCACGGCATGGTTTGCTACCTGAATTAGTACACAGGGATTCTATACCTCCATCCAAGCATGGTCTGGGAATGTTTGATGCGAGCTGGGCTTGTGAGAGTTGCAAGTTCTCACAGTCTGCAGGTGCCCTGCCAGGTCTCTCTGTTGGGTCAAGTATCTCACGATATCCAGCTGCAGAAACCAAGTGCCCTAGGCAGTATCCAACACGTATACATGGCAGTTTTCTCCTATGCAAAAGAGAGAAGCCGTATACTTTTGAAGTGCCATCTTTTCAGCTGGCCCGCAATCATGGCGAACTTGTACGAGGCAAGAGGCTGCCAATAGCTATCAATAGGTAAAACGTCGCAACAGCTGATGATGGATATAATTTCGTTTTGACCACGCAGAATGACAATATATGACTATGAGCGTGAATAAAGCTTGTTCACGCCTCGCGATTGTCTCTGTCAACACAAACGTCGCAGTGCCGAGACACTAAGCATCAAGGATCCCAGACACTGAATATCCCAAACATCCCGTATATCTTCTCATACTTCATGAAATACCGTTTGGTGACTTGCTACGAGCCTTGCGGCCTTTTGGTTGGACAGAATCGACGTGGCCTTTTGTTGCAGAACAAAAACGACACTTTCACCAAGTAAGACCCACATCACCCAGATTCATTTACCAATCATGTACGTCTGAGAATGTGACATGCTTATAACACTCGCTATCTTGCTTATCCTCCATCATCCCGGTGGCGCCATACTCACAGAGTTCCATGTGGCGTAACCTTGATTGCGCAAGACAGGCCTCGCAAGCTAGCCAAAGAAAACATGACTTTTTGATATGAAAGCTGAGATCACTGTTTTTTAAGTTTTATTCAACCGTTTTACCCACGACACGGAGCCTTGGCAAGGTTGCAGCCCTGTGCACAACCTGCGCACTCGAGCACATGCACCACGAGGAAGGGAGAGCTATTCATCAGTGCCAAGGTATCCATACAACGATGTTGAAACGCGATATGATGCAAAACGTTCGTTTTTATCGAGCGACAGACGTGCCGATGCTCATGACAGATTACAAAGGAAGGCAGGGGTTATAGCGCAGCACCAATCAATGCGGTCATATGCACCCGATTGAACCCAAGACAATGCCCAACTGCACATGCATCCATCCATGACGTCAAATGAAAATATTTACCTGTCATAAGCGTTCATGAGCAGCACTACCGGTAGTGTGTGCACGGCGGAGTTCCACACCAGTGCTAGCGTTTGAATGGGACGAACACAAAACATGCCGATGACTAACTTGTTGGTGAAACGTGGTTGAGCCATGGCAAATATGGTTTTCACAAGACTTGTGTTTGCTTGCATGTTGCGCTGCATTCTCATCGATGAGACAAGCTTCCATAAGTCGAAACGCACGTGATTGGGCTTGATGCGACTCAACAACGGTCTTGTACTTCTGGCATAAACAGCGTTGCAGTGTGTGAAAGCCTTCACGACGTAGCCCACTACTGTGATAGCTCAGCGGTTGGAGGGAGCCACGGTGAGGGCGTGTATAGCTGGCAGTTGTGATGGAGCTGAGTGCTCACGGTTCATGGATCCGCTGCACCAATGGTTTGAAGTGTGCAAGGGACCATCTCCGAACATTCTCGTACACTCCTTCCTCGCCACTACTGTGGCTCTGAGTTTGGGATTACTGGCACCCCTGGATGATGCTGTATTGAGTTGTCAAGGATGGATTTGTCACCAATGCCCTTCCGAAACTCAGCATCGGCCTACGTAGGGGCCATGCTATCAAGAATCGGCGCTCTCTTCATGTTTTAGCTCGTGCGAGCGGCCGTGCGTTTATGACAGGCTTGTTCAATGACCTACAGGTATCCAACGAATGTGCTGTCTTTGTTTACTGTTGACTATTTCCTGCCAATATCTATGTGATGTAATGATGCAAAATTGCACACCACATCCAAATACACTAGCCCAATGGACATTGGAAACTCCAATTTCTTGACTGGTGCATTTCTTGACTTCATGTTTTCGTTTGACGTATGCATGTCAGCATGGCGACAGGGCACGAGATCCTGGCCACGTTACCAATTACCCCGCCAGTGATTGCGATGCGACTTGAGCAGCTCAACCATTGCGGTTCTTGTGAACGGGAGCGAGTGCTATCAGTGTGGCAACGTCCCATTCTGACTACAGCACTTCATTCAAATGGATGTGGAGAAGCCAAACGTGTTCATCGGTTTGTTTGAGCATGGTAAATTTAATACGTCCAACTGCTGACACCATGGTACCTGCTATGGTTTACAAACCCTTAGCAGGCAAGCTGTCATCGTCCTGTGGAAGAATGCGTCTGCTCACGTTCTCTTGGCCAACTGAGTATCCACAGGGTGCAGTCAACGAACGGGTCTTCCAGCGCGAATATTCCTATAGGAAGCTGTAAGTGTAAATTCCAGCGCAATGTTTGTTTGATTCAACCAATATTGAGGACCATCAATCATACAGGGACGGGTTACGATTATGTGTGTGCACACGATCAATTGCTTCCAGAAAGTCCGCAGAGAGATCAAGCGCAAAGGCGTCGATGTTCTCTTCCAATTGCTCCATGCTCGTCGCTCCAATGATGGTGCTGGGAATGAACGATCGGGACTTGCAGAAGGCATACGCCAGCTGCATGGGGGTGCAGCCTACCCTAGAGGCGATCTTGATGTACTCCTCAACCGCGGCCTGGGACCGGTCACTCAAGAATCGATCGTACCGCCCTGCAATCATACAGCGGGTGTCCTCAGGTCTTTCCTATCACACTTTTGCCAGGCAATAGGCAGACTACATGCAACGCAAGCAGAACGGCGCGGTGCACAGCCGACAACGATTTATAAGACATCACATACCCACCTGTAGACCAAGCGCAAGCGCTCGCTTGCTGTTGGGATTTGGGCCATCATGGAAGCTTTGAAATTGACCTGTATGCCATTGTCAGATCAAAGCATGTATTCGTTTTGGTGTGAACAACAGGCCAGTGAAACATGCATGCGAGTGCTTCCGAGATTTTGCGTGATCAGTTAGTTGCACCTCAATGTATCGAAACAGCAGGCATGTCACGTCAGCGCTTGCATCAACCCATCAGGCTCAGGTCATCGGCACTGCAGGGTGAATGTTTGTTTGGTGACGTATTTGAGTGTATCTTGTCAGGACCTCATGATCATCATGATGTATCATTCACTTCGAACGTGCTGTCTTTGTTGCTTGTTGTCTATTTCCTGCCATTATTTATGTGATGTAATGATGTATCATTCATCATGCCTCGCTTTGCGCACCAACACATTGGGTGGGAAGCACAGAGACGGTAGTATGCATCAAAGGATAGAAGCTATGTTGTACTTGCATTCATGCCATCTGATTACCTGGAAAGAGACAGAATCGCGCGCTTGGAGGCCGCTGCCCGTGCAAGTACTTTCCGGACAAGGAGCCACCGGCTGATGCGCTCCAAGGAAGGAGAGCTATGTTCATGTGCCGGGGAGAGCATGCCTCAGCGAGCTCGCTCTCAAAGGACCTGCAAACTTGCCTGCCCATCACTCCTCTGCAGTGCTTCGCCAGAATGGGCTTCCCCCATTGTGTCCAGAAAATTCATGCATTTTTGGGTACTTGGACCCCAAAAATCAGAGGATTTGGCGAAACACTGCTCCGCTGTGTCTAATGTTGTGTTTTCTTTGTGTTCAAACTAATCGAGCTCGGCTACCCAACTACATATGCTGTTTCACGTAACTTTGCCTGACTACAAACAGCAGGTAAGCGCATCGAGTTTGTTGACTCAACGAATGATGGTGTATCTTCTTGTGGCTATGATGAGCACACAAACGTTGGCAGGCTCCCGTGCGACTTGTGAACTCATCTTCCAAGAAAGGGCCATGACCCTGGCAACATGTTGCCAGGGTTTGGTTGAAATTCGTTGGTACCTGCTGGTAGATAGTTAGATAGTGTTGAGACTACTCTCTGTCAGATAGGCCAGAGATAGGCTCTAGTGACTGAAGGGTCCCCTCAGGCTCTAGTATATAGGTACAGCATACCGTATTAGTTCCTTAGATTGATCTCATGTAACTTCTCAACAGGTTATGGGTCACGTACGCGCACCAATGCGCACGCCCGACTCTTGCTTTCACCCCTAGGACGATCTCACCATGCAGAGTGTCATCTCAGGGCTGATTGCCAAGCAGCTCACACAACTCGACGAGAAAAATTGGTACGATTGGAAACGCCTCTTCATAAGCTTGCTGAAGGCTGTCCCCGACCGTCTCGACGAACACCTTACAGCGGACCCACCAGGCCGCCCAAACTCCACGGCCTCACCCGAGGCACAGGCCGTGTACGACGAGAAGCTGGCAACATACAACGATAAAAGCGCGGCACTAATGGCGCTACTCAACCTATACGTCAACAGCGATTGGCGCGCACAGCTCGACCAACTCAGCACAAGACCGCGAAGGAAGCTTTCGCTTGGCTGGAAGCAGAAAATGTGGGAGTCCTCGGCCACAGACGACAGGAATTTCGCGATATCATTATCCACCTGAAGATGACTGGGGACGACGTGGACGTGGCAGCTTACGTGAGCAGGGCCCAGTCTGCGTACCTCAACCTACAACAGATGGGCGACGAAACCATCAACATGCCAGCTGTCATCGCGAGCATCCTCCCTGGTCTGACAGCGCCTTTCAACATTGCCAGGGACCGGATCCAGGCAGAGCTCGCCAAGCCAAACAACACCCTCTACAACTCGCTTAACACCCTAAGGGCTGAGCTGATCCGGGTCGAGGCTGAATCTAGGCGCCAGGCATCAAGTGCGGCGCCAACCGCCCCACCTGAGTATCACGCAGCGTTCTCAGCCCTGCTCCGCTCCCTTGCTCCGCCCGGCGGCGCCCCCGCCAGGCCCCGACACAACGACCATCGCCTCCGACGCGGCGACCGCCCCCGGGCCAACGGGAAGATGTGCGAGTATGCGCCATGCCGGAACAAACCCGGCCACACCACCACCGCGTGCTACACCAAGTGCTTTGATGAGAACCCCGGCACCACCAATGACCATGCACGCCGTCACGCAGCGACTGTCTCTGGGGAGCAAGCGCCCCGCCAGCAGCCTCACCACGCTCGCCAGGCTTCCGCCACCATCCCCAGCGAGCAGCTGTCAACACTGATGGCGCTTCTTGACTCCCTCAAGGCTGACGAAGGCGCGTCTTCTCCCTCTCATCATCCTGCGGTGTCCCAATGGTGTGTTGACAGCTGTGCCACGGCTCATATGTGCTCCACCAGCGCCGAACTGGCAAACTATACGCCACTTAAAATTCCGATGAAGGTTGTCTTTGCCGGTGATACGGCTGGCAGCGTAGTAGGTATTGGCACCCAGTATGTACCCACGCCGCAAGGGACATTCGAAATGAGGCGCGTGCTTCATGTCCCGAGCCTGGTAGAGAACTTGCTGTCATTGGCCGAGTGTTGGCGCCAGAAAATAGGAGTCCACTTTGATCCAGACGACGACATCGTGCGCTTTGTCCAGAACGGCACGCTCGTCATGACTGCGTCCTTCCGTGACGGTCTTTTCTATCTAGACACAACTCATCACGCCCGCGCTGCCTCCGCAGTCGGCGCTTCTGCCTTCCTTGATGCACACCACTGGCACCAGGCACTAGGCCATGTCTCCTTCAGCATGCTCGCTCGCATGAAACGTGCGGGTCTGCTGCCCGCCGGCTGTCTCGTTACCCCCGAGGAGTTCTTGCAGGCACATTGCTTGCGAAGCATGCCTCAAGGGCAAGAACACAAGAGCGGGCCGGCCGGCGGCGACCACCATTGTCTCGCATGCTTGCTGTCTCTTGCATGCAGATGTACTAGTACTAGTCATGCCTGAACCTGATGTGGATGGGCACCGCTACGCCCTGTGCATAGTAGATGCGTACACGGGCAAATCTGTCACAACGCTGATGAAACTCAAATCGGAAGCGAAGAACATCGTCCCAGATGTAATTGCGTTGCTTGAGCGTCACTCAAAGCAATCTGTACTCCAGTTTCGATCTGTCCGCGGCGGTGAGTTTCTGAATGCGGATCTTGATAGGTACTTTAAATCTAATGGTATCTTGCATGCCCCGACTGCTGGATACTCTTCGGAGTCTAATGGCGTAGCAGAGCGACTACTTAGAACGCTAATGGACAAGGCACGGTCGATGCTAAAAGCAGCCGGCTTGCCAAACTCGTACTGGGGCTATGCCCTCATGGTGGCGAATCAACTGCACAATTGCATCCCTGTCAACACCAAAACAAACCAGGTTTCCCCTCACGAAGCTTTCCACAGCTCTCCGCCAAACCTGTCTTTCCTGCAACCTTTTGGCGCACATGCATGTGCCTGCCGCACTTCGGAAAAAACTGGATGACCGCGTCGAAACAGGCGTCCTAGTGGGCTTCGCTGAGCCCGGGGGTTCTAAGACTTACATAGTGCGCATGCCTAACGGCGTCCTGCGCACGTCCCGTGATGTTGTCTTTACCACCCCTTATGTCCCCATTGTTTGCCCACCCGTTCCCGCTGTCAACACACCCCCGCCGGCTCTCGGTGACATGCTCGAGGCAGGCGGGGCGGACAGCGACAGTGATGATGAGTTGGAGTTTGACACTGACGAGACACCTGCGACGCCGTGGGGGATGTCCAGGCATGTGCAGGTTGCTCCACCGCCAGACACAAGCGGCCACCTCGACGCCCTGGCAACCGCACCGCTGCCCGCCCCAGCGCATCCCTTGCCCGCCGTACTCACGCTCGGCCCGCCCGTGGAGCACGCTGTCCCAGCGCCCGCGGAGCCAGCTGTGGCGCCGCCTGTTGACCCCCCGCCGGCCGCCTAACGTGCTCTGCCTCCCACGCAGCTCTCTGAGCGCACGCCGCGCATCCGGCGCCCGCCCGACTTCTTTGCGGCGTCCGCTCGCATGGCGGACCCCCTCAGCCGATCACAACCGCCGAGCTGGCGCAGCTGCTACTCGCGTCCGGCCTGACAAGCCCGGGACCCCCCGCCTCGCCTGCCTCTTCTCAGTGGCGCGCCACCCTGCCGGTCCACTCGGGGGGCTTGGCGCCCGGTCGCCGCGCGTTTCAGGTCCGCACCGCAAAGGCGCACGGCTTGATTCCAGCCAGCTACAGCGAAGCCACGCACCCGCTCCGCGAGGATCGCGACCTTTGGCTGACGGCCATCCATGAGGATTACACGGCGCTGCTTGGCTTCCACGCGTGGGATTTGGTCCCCAAGGCCAGCGTTCCCGCAGGCCATCACCCCATTGGGTGCAGGTGGACGTTCAACATCAAAGCGGACGGCAGGTACAAAGCGCGCTTGGTGGCCCAAGGCTTCTCGCAGCGACCCGGACTCGACTACGACGACACCTATGCTCCCGTGTCTAAGCTGCAAACGTTCCGCACGTTCATAGCGGTCGTGGCGCGAGAAGACCTCGAGTGCAGTCAGCTGGATGTGAAGAATGCCTTCCTGAATGCACCTCTCGAGGAGGAGGTGTACACGCGCCAGCCGGAACGCTTCCAGCACAACCCTGACCTGTGCTGCCATTTGCTCCAAGCACTCTACGGGCTGAAACAAGCCCCTCGCGCGTGGCACACCACCCTCCGAGACAAACTGAAGGCGCATGGATTTGTGCCGTTGGAGTCCGACCCGAGCATGTTCATCCTGAGCAGCGCGTCCGGCGTCCTCCTCGCCTTGGTGTTCGACGACTGCCTCATCGCCGGCCGTAACAAGCAGGTGGTGCAGAGCGTGATAGACCTCATCAAAAGCCTCTTCACGTCAAAAGATCTCTGCGAGCCCACGCTCTTCCTCGGCATGCGCATCGAGCGTGACCGTGCTGCTCGCACCATCACCATCTCGCAAGGAGCCCTCGCCGCCTCAATTTTGGGGAGGTACAGCCAGTTCCAGGTCAAGCCATCCCTCGTGCCCATGAAGCCTGGTGTCCTGCTCACCAAGGAGGGCGAGGCCAGGCCATGGAAGTGCCACAGGAGCATTACGGCTCGCTGGTCGGGTCGCTCATGCACCTCTCCAATGGCACGCGGCCGGACATCACCTTTGCCGTGAACCGCCTTGCTCGCTACACTCAGAATCCCAAGCAAGCGCACTGGGCTGCGGCTATTCACCTCCTTGGGTATGTGAAACGCTACCCGTCCGTTGGCATCACCTACGGCACGGAGTCTGGGGTGCGGGTGTACAGTGACGCAGACCTCGCGGGCTGCTGGGACACGTCACGCTCCACCGGGGGCTACATCGTCGTGGTGAACGGCGGCGCCACCAGCTGGCGCAGCAAGATTCAGTCCAGCGTGGCCAAGTCCACATGCGAGGCCGAGTACCGCGCTGCGAACGCCGCCGCCTGCGAGGTCATGTGGTACAACAAGCTGCTGCCGGAGCTGGGGGTCACACTTGCCCGACCCATCAACATTAACTGCGACAATCAGAGCTCATGCGCCTTGCTCAAGAACCCTATGTCCACAGAGCAAAGCAAATACTTCCGCATATTCTGGCACTTCGGTCGGCAAGCGGCGTTGCGAAAGGAGCTGACGTTCTCCTATGTCAAATCTGCGAGCAACCTTGCGGACCCCTTCACCAAAGCCCTCCCTGAGGCCAAACTCCTGCCCCTTATGGAGCGCGCAGGCGTGTACATCCACGGTGCCAGGTGATATGGCGCATCGCCATAGGGGAGACATCGCCCCGCCACAGGGGAGCACGTCACAGGGGAGAATCTAGCAGCACTGCCTAGCGTCACTGTCTTTCGCCCTCGTGTAGCCTAGGCCGCCTACCCCACAGTCACAGGGGAGTGTTGACTTTCTGTCAGATAGGCCCGAGATAGGCTCTAGTGACTGAAGGGTGATACCCGCTACCTCATGGTCCCCTCAGGCTCTAGTATATAGGTACAGCATACCGTATTGGTTCCTTAGATTGTTCTCATGTAACATCTTAACAGATAGCTCCTACCTCCTTGACCCAAGTGTGAGTGTGCACTCAGTCATACTTCTGTGTGTTGGTTGTCAGCATATATCAAGCAAGGCAAAAAGTCTGAACTCCGGTTCATCATAGCTAATTCCAAACTAACGACCATGTGATACACGCCGCTACCCTTCGCCTGTATTCTCACAACAGATTTCGCCTAGGTATATCCGAGTCTGTTCAAGTGACACTTGCACGGTGATGATGAATATGGCTGCAGACTGGCCAGTGCAACTGTGTGTCTCTGCCAGGTTCGATCATGACGGTTCTACCATGACGGAAAGTTGGAGAATGTCCGAACAAGTTGGAAATAGGCTTGGAGAAGATGAGGAAGACAATCAGCCATGCAGAACTCGTAATCTGAGCACTGTATCAGGCAGGATATTGAGAAAATACCAAGGAAACGCAGGATGCCCACATGGAGGAGGACCACACTACAGGGTGTAGGTGTCCTACTGCTACTGCACTGGTCTGGTCTGTAGCGCTGTGCACAAGTGTATGTTGGCCGCACATTCTTGGATCAGCACCGCATGAATAGATACTGAAAAACAGCATGTTCGGTGTCAGGCCTGGATATTTTGAAGGCTTACGAGCAAGTAGCTAGTAAGTTCCTGGAGTTGCCATCGTCCATGTGGATGCAAAAGGTCGTAAGAAGAGACATCATTACATCACATAGACAATGGCAGCAAGCAGTCAACAAGCAACAAAGACAGCCATTCAGAGTGATACAGAAGAGACATCATCATCATGAGCGGTCTCGTGATGTTCTCGTGGTGGAACCACACCTGTGTAGCAGGCTGAAGCTGTTTTGAATGCTGACAGGGCGTGGCACACCCTGCCGATCGGCAGCCATGCAATGCATCATGGCACCAAACGTAGACTCATTCGAGATGCCCCAGTGCCGAATCTTTCCCTGTTGAATCAAGGTTCCCATGGCAGCCACCTGCTCGTCAAAGCTCTCGTAGTCATACTCCTTCTCAACCTGCAAACAAAGGAAGGATTGCATTGCTGGATGTGTTTGTGAACTGTGGCATGCGTGTGTCAGGACATTACTTAGGCGCTTGTCTGACATGGAACTTGTTTAGGTGACAGGCCCATTTCGGCATGGGTTTGCTGGGGTAGAGAATAACGACTCTGAGCGCGCACCTTGTACTGATTGTATCCAAATCCTGGGAAGTACCTATCAGGCCAGTGTATCTGCATGAGGTCAATGTAATCGGTCTGAAGTCTGCGCAGCTCTCCATCGACTGCTGCCAAAATATTGGCACCATTAACGATCGGGCATGTCGGCATCCCAGGGGGCACCGTACGATTGGCAGTTATCCACTGGTTTGCAGCTGAGCGCCCTGCTACTTTGCTTGCCACTATAAAATCTTCACGTTTCTGATGCCGCAGCCATCTACCCTGCAAGCATTGCCGACGATTTCATCTTGGATGCACTCTGACCATGGAATTGTGGAAGGGCAATAGCATGCAGGCATGCTTTGACAGGCGACGCTGGACCCGGGTACGCAGGGACCGAGGCAGAACCCAAGAATCGCATGTCGATGGCGTTATAAGGTCAACAAGGCCTCGACCGCTACACGGACTCAGCTCTCACAGTATACTTTCACTTACTTTGGTTGGAATATGCCTGTGAGCTCGCCTGCATGCCTGTGACTATGTGTGCCTGTGAGCTCGTCTTCTGACTGACTGTGTCGATTCCGAATGCCGATTTTCTGTCATGCTTCAACAATGACATGCAGCAACAAAACCCTCGCTCGAGCACCGGCTCAAAACAGGTTGGTATCGCCACAGGCGGGGGGGTGTGGGGGGGCGCAGCGTCCCCCCACTGCATACACATTCTGCCCACCTATGCAATCAATGCCGCCAGTCCTCAGATCGCTGCCATTCTTGAAGAGCATGGCATAATTACCGAATGGTTTGACCATCCGAACGCCCGATGGAACGTGCTCACTCACCGTGTAGCTCTACATGGTGAGTGTTCCGGTATGGGTCGTTTATGACATTACGTAATGTTTCGACAGCCGTACCACGTATTCGGACGTACGACCCTGCGTCTCTGCGCGCGGAGCGACAGGATACATCTCTGCGGTGTCTATAAAGTTAATTCCTCGCTCCCTTGCATATGATAATTGACAATGCGCGTCCTTCTCGGAGACTTGTTCACCAAAGACCATTGTGCCTGCAGCAGCGTCATCGTCAGTAAGCACATTAATTGTGAAAACTCGTTATGAAGATGCTTTCAAGCATTCAAGCCTTGGAGATTCGTACAGAAGCTGCGATGCGGTCATGCGCAGCTGATGCGTGCGCAACAAAGCGCCTGCACGTTTTCGTATCCCACCGCCAACCCCTGTGATCATTGCAAAACTGTGCTGGTCCGCGCGCGACACGTTAGGAGACGCAGACTCGTACCCAAGCAAACCTCCGATACTTTCATATTGGAGGATCCCAGATGATTGTATACCATGTTCCGTGCAGACGCTCGAGGTGCCGAGGCCCGTCCCCTAAAGCGCCGGTGATGGGAACGGCTGAACACCGTTTGCATGCAACAGGTCAGCATGACGGCGGCCGTCACTGGAAATACGATCAGAATACTTAAAGTGCACAGTATAAAGCACTGTATCGAGGAGTGATAATTTTACAAGCGATCCCCTGACAATTTGTGTGCGCTTGCCGCAACATTGTGCATGTAGATGCAAGTCACTAAGAGTGAAGGAGAAGATTTAATATTCAGTTGGAGACATCAAGAGGGGGAGCTCTTTGACATCATTTGGGACTGTCCCCCTCCGAGGATGCCACTGCTCTGCTTGCTATTTGAGGAGCTATCTGCGAAGCAAAATGACGTCAGAAACGAGCAAAATTTTGACGCAACTACACACAGCCTCTGTCCGTTTCTGTTTGAAGAGGAGCGACATGTTGGATAGATAGCCAGGAGTCAGTGCATCATTACACAACTTCATCTGAGCGCCGTCCTGGTGCGTCTGGCAGTTGCTTTTCATGCCTGATACATCGTGCAAATGGTCAAGTTGTATGGTGCTGGTATTCGGGCGCTGCCCGCGAAGATGCTGGCATCTTATGCGGGCGTCGACGTAGTCGAGCCTGCGTTTACGCCAGGAATCACTGAATTGACTCAGGGTTTCCGCTCTAAATCTCCGGACAGCAAGGTACGGTCGCTTGCCACCGTTTCAATGAGATGATGCCAACGAGGTGTGATATAGCATCAATCATGCTCATTGGTCATCGCAGTTCTCTGTGCTGAAAGTGTCAACGGTACACCATGGCCGTGAGCGATGAAACATGCAAGTGTCCAAGCCCCTGCGCGCTTGCGCTGTTGCCATGCAGCTATGGGTTAGGATGTTACTCTCGCAATTGCCTTTCACTTCTCATCGCTCTGGTCTTATCGTTTTTGACTCGGATCTTGCTTGCAGTACCCCATCTTGGAGACCGACGATGGAGTGGTACACGTCGAGACGAGCGCGATCTGCGCTTTCCTGAGTTCATCAGGACCAGCGGAATTGTACTCAGAAGTGTCTCGGCCGGATGCCATAGTTTGGTTCGAGTGGGCAAGTGCACTGGATGTGGTTGTCTCAGAGGCAGTGAATTCGCCTAGTGAGAGGACCCAAAATCATCTGCTCACCAGCCTGAAGTATTTGGAAGATGCTGTGAATGGCAAGAACTTCCTTGTCGGTGATTCAGCAACGGCCGCGGACGTTGTGGTGGCATCCGCCATGGCCACACTTTACGTATCGGTGCGTGGCGCCAGGCTACTTGCCATCAAAGACGGCAACCGGAGTGAGCCTGCTTGTTCATCGAGTGCAAGGGATGTCAACTTGCGGGTCACGTCAGGGCAAAAAGTTATATTTATGACCGGGGGTGCCATATGTCATGTTATCGATGCGGGAGGACCTTCACTGAGCTCCGAGTTTGTATTGCATACACATCGGCCTCAACTATGCAGACCCGCGAGCTGCGCAGCGTCCATCTCCTGTAACGGACATACACCATGTGCCGTGTCGCAGAGGATGACATGCCCTCAGGCTAGGTAGACCGAGACCCCTGGGGCCAAGCTTGCCATCGTGGGGCCAATTTATCTGGCATTGTGCAATGCACAGCTCACACACATGGCACACCGTTCAATGAAATATCGAAGTATATTGCAGTGCTCATCAGGGATTATCCACTGGCATTGAGTGAGTGTTTTGTGTCATTTCAGGCACTCCCAGCTGGGCAGTTCCCAGCCACTGTCAAGTACCTAGCATCAATGTACTCGCAGCCAAAGTTCCAGGAGCTGTGTGGCCCTCTCGACCCTGCCTCGGTCGCTACTGTCAGCGTGGCCACCATGGCTGACCACGCTGCGGTCAAAGCCCTTGACCTGCGCCTGCAGCAGCCCTGGTCGGGTGACCGCACACGGGCAACGTTCATCGAGTTCTTCGAGGTTCGCAAGAAGCACCCATTCTGGGCCTCATCCCCTGTGGTTCCCCTCAGTGACCCCACCCTGCTCTTCACCAACGCTGGCATGAATCAGTTCAAGCCCATATTCCTCGGCACCGTGGAGCCATCTTCAGAGCTTGGCAAGCTATCCAACGCTGCCAACTCTCAGGTACGAGCGAGCGGTTTGATGGTTTCTGCTCGTGCACTTGGATCCCGGGCATTTTGTGTGGGTAAGGGACTCTGATTCAAGAACAAAAAAAGCAAAGCATCAGGGCCTGGCGATGTTGGGCATTTCGCTGCCTGCCACCTGCCGAAGTAAAGAGTCTGAACCTGTCCAAAACGTCGAACGAAGCATTCGACACCTTATCTACAGAGTCAGAGTTTTGCCAGATTGGACTTCAAATCCCATTTTTATCCCCAGAAATCATGCATGTCAGGCATTTGGACCCAAACTTCACACATTCTGGCAAAGCGCTGTGGCACAAAAGAGACGCAGTTAGTCCATAGCAGTTTTTCATTGCCTCAAGCATGAGCACCGCTTGCGCGTCCAAATGCTGTAAGCGTTCAAAAGTTAAGAGGTACGAGCCCGAATGGCCCGTTCCTGAGCGATGCTGAGTTGATTCTGAGCGATACAGATTAACATGCACGACACTAAACGGACAGTGCTCTGCCAGGTACTTTGCTTTGTGGGTCTTATCCCTGACATTACATGATTCTCTGGGGCAGACAGGGGGGTGGAATCCCATTTTGGAGTTGCACTGGGTTCGGACACAAAGGGCCCATCCTGGCGTTTGAACATCGACGTGTCAGTGACCTGAGTGGACTAGTCGTGATGCAGAAATGCATCCGAGCGGGTGGCAAGCACAACGACCTCGACGACGTTGGCAAGGACAACTATCACCACACGTTTTTCGAGATGCTGGGAAACTGGTCGTTCGGCGACTATTTCAAGAAGGAAGCCATCGCATGGGCATGGGAGCTGCTGACAGATGTGTACGGCCTTGATGGCTCTCGCCTCTATGCCACATACTTTGGCGGAGACGCCTCACAGGGCCTCGAGCCCGACGAGGAGGCGAAGAACATCTGGCTGCAGTTCCTTCCTCCCGACAAAGTGCTGCCGTTTGGCTGCAAGGACAACTTTTGGGAGATGGGCGACCAGGTGCGCATCACCGCACTTGCTGTTTAGAGCTGATGAGAGCGGCTCTCATCAGCTCTAAGCCGAGTAGGCCGAACCACGAGCGTGGTTGGGGTCAGCTAGGTCATCATCTCCGACCCTGTCAACAGCGAAACGCTCCCTTGATGATGCAGCCACAGCCAGACTGGAAGTTGTTAAGGGGCATGAGCCACGAACGAAAGAATGTTTCGTACTTAGTGGTATCGTATGCCTTGCGCAATGCAGTCTGCCCGATTGAGCCTATGTGTGCAGAATCAGCAAGCGAAAGCAAAGTCAGCGTAAGCCTTCTTTTTAGCAAGACAAAAATGTCACATTCTCCTACATGTGAGGGCTCCATGCCGCAGAGCTATTGCAAGTGCGAACTGGGCACTTTGCAATAGTGCCTAACCTAGGTTGAGCTGCTGCCTAGAGATACATTCTGAGGACATGAGGGGATGCGTCTGCAGGGGCCATGTGGGCCTTGTACAGAGATCCACTATGACCGCATCGGAGGCCGCGACGTGGCGCACCTCGTGAACATGGATGATCCCAACGTGCTGGAGATCTGGAACGTGGTGTTCATTCAGTACAACCGCGAGGCTGACGCCTCGCTGCGCTCGCTGCCCTCCAAGCACGTGGACACCGGCATGGGGATGGAGCGCATCACTTCCGTGCTGCAGGGGAAGATGTCCAACTACGCCACCGACGTCTTCGGCCCTATCTTCGACGCCATTCAAGGCATCACAGGTCCGTCAAATCGACTCTCTTTCGTGAGAGTCTTTCACGCTCATGCTGATCGATCTCGCAGCCGGTCTTTGCCTGATCATCATACTGAATGCTATTTCGCCTCACCACCACATCTACGCGCAAATTGCCTTTAGCATGCAGTGTACACTGCTAGACCCTGTCTTTTCCGGGTCCAAATGCCCATACAATCGTGAATTTTCGGTAAGAAACTGGGGGTCAAAACACTTTCTGGAGTCGGTACAAACCCAGGCACCGCTGGAAGGGTCATCCTTCCAACCAGGGACGATGCAATGTGTGCAAGGATGAATGAGCTGACTTGAGATCATTTTCTTCTGGCGAAGTACGTGACAACTCAGGCTTCCTTAGTACATCATACCTAGTAAGTACATTATCCCTACTGTCGGGCAACACATGTTGGGCTTGCAGGTGCGCGACCGTACACAGACAAGGTAGGTGCAGATGACGCCGACGGCCTCGACATGGCGTACCGAGTCGTCGCCGATCACATCCGGACGCTGTCCTTCGCGATCGCAGACGGAGCGCGCCCAGGCGCTGATGGGCGCGACTACGTGCTTCGCCGCGTCCTGCGCCGCGCTGTGCGCTATGGCCGCGAAGTTTTGGGAGGCAAGCAGGGCTTCTTCTCCGAGCTCGTCGACGTCCTCGTCAACCACATGGGCGGCTTCTTTCCTGAGCTCCTCGCCGCTCGGGACACCATCTTTGAGGTGCGCCTGCAGCATGCTGCTGCAACTCATAGGGTTCTGCCGATGTTTGAGAGCGCTGCAGAGGCAGAGCGATGATGTGATACGTGGTGCTTCTTTTGCACAAAGATTTGTGCCTGAAGCGCTTTATTTCTAATCTTGCCCTGTGGTTGCTCAGCTCAGACATGATGGCAACGCATGTTTGCTTGGAAGCAGCTGGACAACGAACACAAGAGAATCCGGCCCATCCTGACTCCCTGAAACTGCCCCTCCTTCGCTTACGACTTGCATTCTTGATGTGCATGCATGATCGTCCAAAGTGTCTGACGAGGCAATGACGTGAAACTGCGTTAAGACTCCAAAGCAGGGGGTTTACCTCTCACTGTTTGGGGTGTTCTAGTGTATGTTGAAGGTGTGGAACGCATAGAGAGTTCTCCATGAGGTCATGTGATGTGCTGGCAAGGTTTGCAGGTCATCAAGGAGGAAGAGATCTCGTTCAGCCGCACGCTGGAGAAAGGCATTGAGGTGTTCAAGAAGGCTGCAGCCGTGGCCACAGACGGCCTCATTTCTGGCCCTCAAGCGTTCCTTCTATGGGACACGTTTGGTTTCCCTGTGGACCTCACCCAACTCATGGCTGAAGAGTGCAAGCTCAACGTCGACATGCCAGGGTGCGCTTCCCTGAGCACACAACACAACGGGAAACCTTGTAGCGTTTGAAAATAGATGAACGTGAAGGCCATAGCTCTCTGTTTAAGGAGGCAGGAACAAGGGGGAGGGGCGGGCTGCTGTTGCAGAAAGGGGTGTCTGCAGCGATGAATTTCTGAGATCAATGGTCGAACACCTGCCGCGTACTGACACCCTGGAAAACGTGTGTTGCTCTAGGTTCGTTGCTTGTCAACAGCAGCAAGTGTGTGCCCCTCATCTGCGGTGAAATCACGTGGCACATTCAAGATAATCAATTTGCCAACGTCAGAGCTATCATGTTGAACGTTGGACGCACCCTCGTCGGGAGAGAATTGCCCAGGGTCTGTGGGACAGGACTATTGAGACCTGATGTGGTGCCTACAGGTTGCCAATGTCCATTTGGATGCAGTAGTTTCGTGCAGAGATACATCGTCAATGTCCATGTGGACGCGGTTGTGTAAATATTTGTAAAAGATGCATTGTCATCACAGGTATGACAAAGCGATGGCAGACGCCAAGGAGCGCTCGCGTGCCGCACAGAAGAAAGGCACAGGCGATGGGATCCGTTTCGAGGCAGAGGCGACCGCCGGCCTCAAGAACGCCGGCGTGGCAATCACTGATGACTCACCCAAGTATGTTTGGCGCAACGTGTCGGCCACCGTGAAGGCCATCCTCTGCCCCTCTGGCTACGTCCAGTCCACGGAGGAGGCGTCTGGGGAGCTTGTGGGCATCGTGCTCGATCGGACGAGCTTTTACGCAGAACAGGGCGGTCAGGTACGCACAAGCCTTTCCGAGGGGCTCATCAAGCCAGTGGCAGCGATTGGATCTAGAGGCTGAGCCCTTGCCTAGTCTGAGGCATTTCCATGTTCTTTGAACTCTGCGCTTCCCTGGAACTGTTGCTGCACTATGCGCAGTTGTTGTGGTGCTCCTGCCATTGGGTTTGCCACCGTCCGCGGTGTGTTGCGTTGTTCTGTCTTGCTGCGTATGTGCCTGGGCTACGAGTTCGTGAATGAGAGCATAACTTTCTGGTCCCTCACAGCAGGTGGCCGTTCCTCGCACTTGGAGCCGATTCTTCATGCACAAAGACTTGCCTGAGCCATGGATGGCGCGGTCCCTTGGACATCATTTCCATGTGGGTGCGGTATTGTTGTAAAAAGATACCTCATGCTCATGAATTTGGCGCTCAACCTTATGCTCGTGCACTTTTGCTGTGTTGATTCTTCGTAACATGCATCTCTCTGCGTCGTTCAATATGAGATAGTACCAGGACCATAATCGTGCCTACATACATGTAGTAATAATCCTTGCCTAACCCTGCTCTGCTGCAGGTGGCTGATACAGGGACCATTGTCTCGTCTAGTGGCGATGCCGCGCTCACAGTCGACGACTGCATCGTTGCTGCATCATTCGTTTTGCACAAGGGCAAAGTTCAAGGGACGCTCGCAGTAGGCGACCTTGTCACGTGCCAAGTCGACTACGCTCGCCGCAAGTGCATCGCGCCCAATCACACGATGACTCACGTCCTGAACTGCGCTCTCAAGCAAGTGCTTGGAGACCACGTCGACCAAAAGGGCTCCATTGTGCTTCCTGACAAGCTGCGGTTTGACTTTTCAAACAACGCTCCTGTCCACGGCGAGCAGTTGAAGCAGATCGAGGGCATTGTGCAGGACACGATTGCAAAGTCGTTGACGGTGTGATCCTCGTGATAACGAAACTACTGCATCCACTTGAACATCGGCAAGCCATGAATTGCTGCTTGGAGTCTCAACTTGGCCAACTTGACCACCATGAATACAATCTCCAGCAAGCAATTGCAGCCTGTACGACATTGGAAGTCAGCATATCTGGTACCAGACATACGCATCTGTACAGGCTTAGCCACGTGCCGTGCTCTTCCATTCCATTCTGCTCAGGCTTCTAAAAGTGGCTGCTGGCGACATCGTCGTGAAAAGGATGACACTGCCGTGCTTCAAACAATGCCAGCCCGGCTGATGAATCCATAGTTTCGCCAGAACCTGTCATGTTCCGGGTCAGATGCCCAAAAATGCACAACTTTCTGACACAGAAAACGAGGGTGGCAACCCATGCTGACGAATCATGGTACGAAACCCCGCAGCACTGCTGCAGGTGCACAAGCTCACTGTGCCGCTCAAAGATGCTGAGAAAATCAACGGGCTGCGGGCCGTCTTTGGCGAAGCATACCCTGACCCCGTTCGCGTCGTTTCAGTGGGAACCCCCGGTCGAGCAGCTGCTGGCAGACCCCTCAAACGAGAGCAATGCGCTCCAGTCAATCGAGTTCTGCGGAGGAACGCACCTCGAGAACACCTCCGAGGCCGCCGCGTTTGCGATCACTAACGAGGAAGCCGTCGCAAAGGGCGTCCGCCGCATCACAGCCGTCACGCTCGATGCGGCAAAGCGTGTGATCGAGTTTGGGCGCGTTTTGCAGACCCAGGTCGACTCCCTCAACTCGCAGGACGTCCCCAATGAAGTTGCCGTCAACGCGCTCAAGGTCACCATCGACACCGCTGAGATTCCGTATCCGCACAAGCTGGACCTCCGTTTGCAGGTTTGTCCCAGTGTTTGCGTGGGAGACGCCGGGCCTGTGTTCAGCGACGGTGCCGGCGTCCAAGAGTGCAGCGTTGGCAACTGATGTTGCAAGGCGCGAGTAAAGATACGCGATTCACCTGGCGTCAGGGGCAGACGGTTCCATTCACTCGGTTTTGCCATCAATTTGCATGCAGTGTCTGGTGGTGGGGCACAGGGTGTACAAGCATCGTCGAAATTGCGTTCAGTAAAGTTGGTCCAGTTTAGCCTGGCGCGTTGCCAATATGCCGCACCCATGAAGGGGGTGTATGATAGAACGTTGCTTGGTGGGGGGGCATGACCGGACCTCTTGCAGTAAGGTGTTTTATCTCGGCGGATATCACGTGTTTCATATCATCTGTGCCACATATTGGATGATTTCTTGGGTCAGCAGGGTACCTGGAGCGGTGAAAACAAAAGCTATGGCCTGCAGATTGAAGCCCTCACTCGCAAAGTCATTGAGGCAAAGAAGGCGCAAGCTGCTGCGCTCCAAGCCGAGGCTGCCGCCAAGGCGCTCATAGAGGCCGAGGCAGCCGTCGCTGCAGGGGCCACCTTCTTGGTGCGCTCGTTGCCGGTGCCGGCTGCCTCCAAGGCCCTCGAGGCAGCGTACAAAGCTATTTCTGCACAGTACCCTGCCCTCCCGTGCCTCTTCTTGAGCCCCGACGTCGAAGCCGGGAAGTGCGGCGTGTTTGCTGCTGTTCCTGGGGACCTTTCAAAGAAGCTCAACGCGGGCACGTGGTGCCGAGAGGTGCTTGCCGTGCTGGGCGGCAAAGGCGGCGGCAAGCCGAGCAGCGCACAGGGGTCTGGGCCTTTCGTCGGCAAGGCTGCTGACGCTGCTGCCACTGCTGAGAAGTTTGCGTCTGCAGCACTGGCCTAGAGCGGTTGATATGCACCTCATTCTCAGCCTGGATGTTCTATAGCCTGCGTTGCGGTCTGCCTCAGGCGGGGCTGCTCCATCTGTGCCCACCACTCTGGGGTTTTGCTTATGTTCGACCCTCCCTGAATAATTATGTGCCTTCTTGTGTTGTTCGCACATGCTAGGCACTCGACGGAATGGTATAGCAAATCGTGGTTCACCTTATGTTGAGATTTTACAGATGTATGGAGGGTTGGTGGGCGGAACACCAAAGTGGACATCCTGGCTGTTATGATTCTGCAATCAAGTAGGGCGCAGGCTACATGGAGGGTACCAGTTTGCAGCTATTTTACTCATGTCCCCCACTCTTGTGGGATCCAATGGCAAGATACTGCAACTTCTGCAACCATCAGGAATTTCCCATCGCGACCTGGTAATCTATCAGTCGGGCGTTTGCTTTATGCTGCACGAGAAGATTGCCTGACCGATGCTGCGCATACTTGCGGGCCGTTGTGTGCCCTGTGGCTCGCATCATCACCAAGGCTTGAGTGCAGTCGCCACATCTCACCAACAGCAACCATCGAACAAGCATGACAGGAGACGTCCGTCTTGCTCCCCCATGGCAACCTCTTGGGATGGCTATCCTGTGATGCTCGTTGTGGAAGTCCAAGGCTTAGGCACTTCCACTGATTGGCATGCCCTCTGTGACCGATTCGTACTGGCATGCAAGGGTGGGCTACTTGGGGTCACTTCGGGCACAGTAATTTATCCGTCGAGAAGAAGTTGCCCCATTTGGTTACATACACTTCTTGTCAAGAAGAGAGATACTGACGCTAAGCCACAACGGATGCCTGGACTGGCAATACGAGGCGACATGAGCAAGTGCCTTCCAAAAACAAGGCCTCAAAACATCATACGCAAACACGGCATAACATATGGATCAACTGCATCAGCCGTCCCTACCGTCAGCGCAATTGGGAGCTGTAGCGGTCCACTGTTCACATTTCAGCACTTCTGGAACTCTTTACTGGTTTGTGCCAATGCTTGAAGAGAAGCAAGCGGAGGGCCACTCTTGAAGTGGCTTCGTTGTTGTCAAAATTGCGAAGCAGCTGGCTCATGTTGCATGTATGGCAAGAACCACGCTGTCGAGCACCCGAGGCAAGGGCACTAGCCCTGCACTGCACTACACAGGACGCCCCAGCAATGGCACATCCAGCTCAGTGTATTGCCGAAAGTGGCGGCGCAGGAAGCCAAGCACGCAAAACCAACATGCCACCAGCGTGCAGTGCGCCTGCCAAGCCGCCCAAATGCTCCCAAAATGAGCGGCACGCATGCGACGACGTGCGGCCAGCACAGCGGTGCTTCCCCCTGCCAAGAAATGCATGTAGCCTACTTCTTTTTCGGCACAGCCTTGGCAGGGGCGGCCTTGGCGGCGGCAGCGGCCTGCATCCTCAGGCTTTTCTCGTGGGCCTTGCGAGTCCACTTGGGCTTGACAGGGACCTTCTCAGCGGTTCCTCCGGCAGCCGAAATCTTCTCCTGGGCACTCTGAGAGAAGAGCTCTGCCTTGATGGTGAGGGGGTAGGGCAGGGTGCCATCTCCGAGGATCTTGAGGCCGAGAGCCCGCTCCCGGCCGGAGGCGTTAATGAGGTTCTTCTCTTTCAGGGAAGCGAGCGTCACAACCTCTCCCTCCTGGTACTTTGATGCTAGCGTGTCCAGGTTCACCACGACAACCTTGCTCAGGCCGGCCCCCATGCCTGCACACCGAGACCACAAGGAATTCAGCATGTGCGGCCATGTACAGAGGGGATTAAAGTAGGTGTAGTGCCAAGTTTCACTGGAAATGGACAAACGGGAGACGTCGATCGTGAAGCTACGTGCACTTGACTGGGGATGGCGAGCTCGGAGGTGTCACAAAATGGTGCAATGCATACGGTTCTTACCATGAAGCAGGCTCTCCCTGTGTGATGACAGCGACAGCGGCTATCGTGCAGTGGTTGGTTCGTGTGTGGTAAAATGTGAGCCTGCCGGCAGCTTTGAGCTGCAAAGGAGTCGGCACACCTGATTAAGAGAAACGTTCAAATGTGGAGCACCCGCATCACCCTACATGGTTGTGAACCCTATCACTGGCCTAGGACAGCCACGACTGCGCGGCATGAGCAATGTGGGAGGCATGGGCACATGCCAGTGCTGCAAAGGTACTGCTAAGCCTGTACAGAATCGCATGTCTGGTACAAGAAATGCTGATTTTCTTTACCTGACTGTATAGGTGCTGAGCCGAAAAAGTGCAGCCAGCACACACTTTGCCCTAGGTACTGCCTCTGTGATTGCAAAACGTCAAGCATCACATCATGCCCACGACAGCCTTCCCTATCTCGAGATACATGCATCATACAAGGAGCTGCAGCTGGCACAATTCTCAGATAGCACGTGAACAGTGCTTCGCCAACATGGGCTTCCATCTGCATTTGTGGTCATGTTGACACACAAATCACACAATTTGGCAACAACGCTGCGCTTCGAGTTGCCAGTCTCCATGGGGATACGGCAATGTCGAAAACATATGTCATCGGCGTCATCCAAAGTCAGGCTTCGCAAGACATCTGTGCACCCATCCGTGTCACGCCGCCAACAGGTGCGCGTAAACCTGCAATTGCTCCATGACAAAAATGCACAGCAAGCGACGCACCGCCACAGATTCCCTTAAGCTTTGGTAGACGCCGGTAAAGGGACGTCTGTCCACCCTCAAACCCTGGTCGAGTGGAAGGACCCGAGCGGGAGTTCTGCCCACGCATACCATAACCGCATGTGGCACCCTACAGACGAACACGCATCAACCAGAGCAACTGAAGCTTTCATGTGCGTAACGATGCCTTCACGACTTTACGCGCATCTCCATGCTGTGGTCTACATGCCAGCGGCTTCCACTGAGACTATAAGGAGCTTGAGATTCAATTGCGTAGAGCTCGCTACTTTCAACTGTGCATCAATTGTCTGGGCTTCCTTTAGCACCTTGCTCCCTTCGGGCATGCAGTTGAAACAACGTAGCCACCCCATGGAACCAGCTGCTATGCTTGGCCCACCTATGCATGTAGTTGTGCTTCGTGACATAGTATATTTGGTATGTCAAACCATGGCCATGAACATGGTAAGCATTTCCAGCTGGAAATCGAGGCAGTTCCAGGGTTTGACACAGGTGTGAGGTGATCCAATGTCCTGGCGTTTCCTGGACAATGTTTCGCCATGGCAGCGCGAGGTCATTTCATGTACGAAAGCACGTGCCACTGCATCTCCGGTGCAATGGTGCACTAAGTGGGCGGGCCGCCCAAGTGGGCCCTCAGCAGCCATACGCCATGAGCTGACCATGTGATGTAGGATTGATCTGTCTCAACCGCCCTTCGACTGGAAACAAAACTCAAGGCGCAAAGACACCTCCAGGACCGGTGTCACATCCACTAGTCCTCCATAACTTGACGTGTCTATCTAGACTAGTGGTCGCCTGAACGCAACCCTCGCGTGGCCCCAAAATCGTAAATATATTTGACTCGTTTGTAGGCAATCAAGTCCGTCTTACGTGCTGTTTCACCCATATCGCCCCAAAGCATGCGCAGGAGAGGATGCAGTGCTGCACAAAAAAAGCGCGCACGTAGCACCACGGCACCCGTGAAGCATATTTTATCACGAATGCATTATATTTCGTCCAGTCGCTGTGAGCGAGAGGCGTTTGTTCGTTGCACACCTGGCCTGCACTGTACCCTCTTCCTTTTCGGTCCTCGTCACGACGGGATCCAGGCGCTGGCCCGATATTGTTAAGCCTGAAGCGCTCCTCTGTAGCTGCTGCTGAAACCTGAACTGACACCCTGGCTGCTCGTGTCACCGGCACTCGGACAACCATGGCGGTGCCACGTCCTATGGTGAGCTGTGTCCGCAACATCTGCAAGATTGATAAGCTTTCAGCAAGATTCCAGCGATTGAATTACAAGATAGCGAGAAGCTGGGCCAAAGTAAGCGCTATGTTCGATACCAAAAACTGTACTGGTATGAGAACGGGACAATGCAGATGCCGCAGCCGTACCTTGCCGACACTGTTCGTCCGATATCAGTCAAGTCGCGTGTAGTTCTTCCTACTGCAGTTTTCACTCGCTATTTTACATACTTCGCTTTGGAAACCACACTTTACTTGGCCCACAATTTAGAAAGCCGTCTACTACTATGACGTCATCTGGCACGTTCATTCGACATTTCGGCCGATTTCAGAAAATGGCAAGGCATTGCCTTGTTTCAGCCCCTGCCAGAGGCGCTGATTTTGCAAGCTACATCCCTGGAAAATGAAGACCAACATCCGACGATTTACCTGGTGTTTCGACCACCGTCTCGGCGCGCTGCATCGCACTCAGAACAATCCCAGGGTTTATGTCATGATTATAGCTACACTCTTCAGGCATATTCGTTCGCACACACGATATAAAGTGTATTTCCATCTCAGTTTTAGACAGACACATCACTTCGTGAACGTTTACGTTACCCGGATAATACCTTTTCGACCGTGACCCCGGTGTTTGAGCATCAATGTATTTGTGAGCTGCTTGCATTGCTGGAGTGATATCTGGCAGTAATGCCATCTATCATGTAGGAAAGACGTTGTCGTGAAGGTCTTCTTGTCGTTCTCAACTTTCGAGACCTTGGACTGTGATGTCGACCCACGCCAACTACAGTGAATCCTCAGCGCTTATGGGAGACGGCTTTGGTGCATCTACCAGTGCAGATGTGTATCTGCATGACGAACTCATGGACGTTCCTTTGCACGGTAGCCTCGCGGACGAAACGACCACCAGTGAAGCTCCCGAGTCACGTACATCGGGTGCGAGAGATGAGCGACCCAGCTCCAGCTCCAGCACAGGAGGTCAGCTGCAACAAACAACAAGTATTTCAGGGTCACAGAATCCGTTTCAGTCATTAAATCTGCGACCCGAGCTTCAAGTCTCTGTCCTGGCTCCAGAGAAGGCCACTGGTACCAATAGTCTGGGGTTGACAACCACCTTCACCACCTATCTTCTTCAGACCAAGACCACTCTGCCTTCCTATCCAGGGCAGCTCATCTCGGTAAGAAGGCGTTTTAGTGACTTCGATGCGCTCTATCATGTGCTTCGAACTCTCTATGCTGGGTACTTTGTCCCCAAGTTGCCAGACAAGGATTTTGTCAATGGCAAGATGGTTGTGACAGAGGACTTTGTAGAGAAGAGAGCGGAAGAGCTGCAAGTTTTCATGACTCGGGCATGCAACCATGAGGTGTTGCATACTTCCAAGGTGTGTCAGCTGCTCTTGCTGGGTGGAAGTCCTTGAAAACATGAGCATTTGTGCCCCTTTCCATGGCTACACTTCGTTCGTTGGCGTATGCAGGTTAGGGAGCTGCCGAGATTGCATATGCATGCTACACATATGTCTGCTCTGTATGTAACACGTATGGCACTTGATCATACATCAGTCTGCAGCGTGCGAAGGAGTCTGGGGACAAAGTATACAGCAGTTGGATGCAGCGACACTTGCCTCGTTCCCCTCAACATGACGTAAGCTCTATGCATCGTGTCGATTGCATGCCCTGCTATGCATCACACACGGTATGTCACGTCTGATTAGATGGGAATTGAACACTGCATTGCTAGTCACGGTAACATCCCAGCACAGGCCGAGTGAAGAAGGTCACTACGAAGCGCTGCACCGAGATGCAATGCCAGTCTTGGCACTTGCAAAGGAACAGCATGGAATGTCAGCGGTTGGGAAAGCCAGGCTCGCCATAAAATTGCTGCTGCTCATGCGATCCAAGACTCCAAGGGGTTGCCGTTGCATTGCCGTGTTGCCTCTGCACAAGCCCAGCTAAATCAAACATTGCACTAGGGCGTTGTCGCTTTTGCTCTTGATGACACCATCTGAAGAGGGCGCTGAGAGCGCGCAGGCACTGGAGCTATTTTTGTCGTTGGAAACGGACAATCTGACGATGCGGGGCGAATGGAAGCGCTTAGAAACTGCGGACAGCTTATTTCTCAGCTTCCAGCACCTCTTCTCGCCTATCAGCGGAGCTGAAAACGGGCAGGAGAGCCTAGACGATACCCGCAAGAGTGCGCTGGTCAAGTTTGGTGACTCTGTGATGCTGACATTCAAAAAAATATCGGATCAGGTAAGTGTACCTCCTTTTGCCTCTTGGCTTGTATGTATTTTGTCACGCACAGTCAAGGTCCTATCCCGAATAGTGCATCTGCCTAGATTTTGGCAACCATGGAAGGCATGCAGTTTAGTACTTCGTCAGAACGGAGTGCGACCCCCGTTTCTGTCCCCAAAATACATGAATTCGCAGGCGTCTGAACCCGAAAATCAACCCGCTTGATGAAACACTGATGCAGTGCTTTGCTCTTTTCATCGTTCGCCCTCATTGGGAGCTGGAATGTGGTCAGGGAGGGCATGTTGGCGAGGAGGCATCTGCGTACTTCGTTGACCATCTGTGTCTCCCAAGATGCATACGGACTTGCCAATGTCCATGCGGTTGCGGTAGTCTTGTAGCAAGAACAGGAAGTCATTATCTGCAGATGATTGTCCTTTCCTGATGCATGTCCATGCTCATGTTTCACCCTCGTTTGACCAATGATGCCTCCTTCAGTGCATCGCCCCCGTCATGTGTGTTCCACACTCGATCCGTCGTAGTTGCCAGTGTGTCATGTGGATGCGAAGTGTTGTAAAACCACACATCGCCCTGAACGTAATGCAAGGCACACCAGTTAAACAGGGTGTCGTCATGAGTCAACTAGGAACTCGCAGGGACAACGTGCGTTATATTGTTCGTTGGTCGAGCCAACAACATGTACCCATGTACAGCATGCATATCATATGGGGTATGGACCCGTGGCACGCATGCCAGCGCACGAAAGCATGAAGTGTGTTCTCGATAGCCACTTTCTTTATAAAGGCTCATTGTCACTGTAGAGAAGTCGTTGATTGAGAGTCAGCCGAGGCGGGGACACAGTGCTGCATCAGAATGGGGTTCTTCCCGCAGTCCTGCCCCAGATGATCATGCATATTCAGGGATACAGACTCACAAATCAGCCTGCCTGGCGAAGCGCTGTGGGCACACAGCTTCCATGAGACATGTGGTGCTTGCAGGTGAAGGCGCAGATTGCCCCAGACATGGTGCTGCTGGCGCCAGAGGAGAGCCGCCTGCGGGATAAAGGTGGGCAGATGCAGGAAGCTGCCTATGTGTACGCAACGCTTCTGCTGCGTTGGAGTCGCGCGATGAAGGCCCTGGCGTGCTTTAGCGTGGTGTGCGTTGAGATGGCCGCCGATTTCACAAAGCTGTACAACTTTGAAGACCGTTCGGCGCCCAACTTTGGCCAGTACTCGAAGATGGGAACGGAACTGCGCAAGGCGGCGACTGACTATCAGAAGGTGGCGTATCAGGTGCGACGCCAGGTCATGGAACCCAGCTATACGTATTGACAAAAATCAGTCTCACTTGGGGGCGTTCTACTTGCTATCTCGGTTGCTAGCTCGACAGGGTGACGAAGTTGGCTCGGGACGGCTTCCTGAGCTGATACAGTCGCTGCCTGATCAGTGACTGTACTATCGAGGGACAAGATGTTACACAAAGCCCGACACCCTTCAGCCTGGATTGGAGATTCGCCCGCATCCGGTGCAATCATGGTTTGGCTGGATGATACGGTTCAACGACGTTGCAGAGGCGTCCAGGTAAATGACAGGGTTGCCTCCAGTTCTTTGAGTGGGACACCCAAGTAGTTCTTCGATTTGCCAATGCCCATGTGGATGCGGTAGTGCTGTAAACAGATACATCATTACATCACTTAGATAATGGCAGGAAAGAGACAACAAGAAACAACGACAGCACATTCGAAGGGATACAGCTCATTGAGCGTCAGCGGTCGGAACATCATCATCAGACACGAGACGTTTGCTGAAGCGACTGCGTTGTTTGCGTGCAGGCTCTAGCGGTGGGCAAATTGAGCCACGGGCACGTCGCACTCTTGGAGAAGGCGATCAGTCCGCTGCGGCACGTGGAGAGCAGCTTGCGCGAGGGAGTTACCGCGTACAAAGACCGCGAGCAGCTGTACGTCGCCAGCTCCGAGCTGCGCAACCGCTTGCAGGAAAAACGCGAACGCTACCGTGTCGTCACCCCCGAGGTGTGTGTTTCATGCACTGCGATGTGACGCGATACACACTATTTGCCACAACCACGGCTGCCGGATAAAGCCTAGTCAACAGCGAATCATATTGGTAAGACATCATTGGTGTGGCCCAGCGCGCTCGCCCCGTCTGCAACATTGGCTGGTCAGACACGCAATCATGCACGATTTGATGGGCTGGGAGAGGGCTCCTTTCCTTTATTTCTGGGGGGAAGTCGACAAGGCATATGCGCTGCTTGCACTGGCGTGATGTGTCCTACACGTTATACTCCCAACGCCGTGTATACTGCCCACAAGCACATCCAAATGTTGGAATATCTGAGATAATGACGCCCCGCGCTGCTCTCATTGTCCAGCATTGCGTGGCATGCCGATGATGCAATGATGTATCTTATTACAACACTGCCATTTCCCTCAACCATATTTCGCTGCAGCTAGAAGGTAACGTATCTACGACAATTGTATGCCAGGGAATGGTTGATGCTTGTGCTTACGTTATGGGCCGTGACCACGAGAGCGGCAAGCGATCTCCAGACACCACTTTTTGGGTATCAACTCTTATGTTACCAATTGATGCATCTCAGGCATGCAGGCTGCTGACACAATGTTGGACACAATGCGTTGCCCAATTGAATCAGTAGTTTGCGTCATTGACTAAAGAACAACATTTTGCTTTCGTGTCCGCACTTCATCGTTATTGTCGTCACCAGACCCTAGTTGTTGAGACCACCCATCATGCTATGCAGGCTGGCAGTCCTGTGTCCGAGGCACAAAGGTCTGGGTTGCAGCACATGCTGAGGCAGATCAAGTTGTTCGAGGAGAAGCTCCAAGAGCTGGACAAGGACTATGCAACTGTTGCGGACATCAACAGGCAGGAAACTCAGGCGGCAATGAGCTCCAAGGACCATTTGGTCCCGCTTGCTGTGCTGCAAATGGCGCAGACGCAGCTCAGTCTTGAGCAGTTTGCTGCCGAGCGCTGGGAAGCTCTGGCCCAACAGCTCGACGCTATGGCTAGCCAATGATTCATCTGCCGATATTGAGCATGCATTTCGAGGGACTGGGCCCCCATAAGCAAGACGTTGGAGTACGTATTCGTACAGGCTAGAGCTCTTGTTCGTGTAGAAGAATGAAATAATATGTCGGAATTTAAATCGGCGTGCATGTGGCACAATCTGCATCTCTGGCAACCACCTTTTAACCCAAGCGTGAGGGGCATGCTACATCTGATTTTACGTGGCCTTGTATGTGTGCAAAACGGCCTCGATGCGCCAGCCGTCTGGGTCGACTACAAATGCAGCCCAGTATCCAGGATGATACTGAGGGCGAGGACCCGGCTTCCCATTGTCTGTTGCGCCCAACTCCAGGCATTTGTCATACCAAGCTTGGATCGCCTCCACAGATGGTGCCTTGAAAGCGAAGTGCAACCCCGCTGCTTTGCCGATAGCGTCATCTTTGAACCTGGGATCACTCGAGAGCTTGGGTGTGAGCCAGAACGAACCCCCTCCATGTAGGCTCGAGGCATATCCTGCACATATGCAACCGTGGTGTCATTCCAAGATGAAGGTTGATTTGATACAATGGTATTTGCACATCTAAAAGTTCGTGACCACCACAAAGCACCACGAAATCGAAGCAAAAGGCCTCTAGAGTAGAAGGAGAATCGACGACGGAGACACGCATGTTTCTGGCAGAGTTGACCATCTGTCGATTCCTGCTGTCATTTCATGGGAAGAGGAAACCTATCAACCGCTTCCGCATGCATGTCATAGTTCTGCAGCCAACCCTGATGCCATGAGGTGTTCAAAAAGAGGTGTTCGTCACACCTGCGCCTGTCCACGCATCGTGGTCGACATTCATGACTCTCTTGTAGCCGAGGATTGAAAGAGTTTCATCATAGAACTTTTTTGCGGCGTCGAAGTCCTTGACAGCAATAGATGCGTGGTCAATCATGGTGATGTCGCTGCCTGCTCGCGCATATGCTTTCGGAGATGTTTGAATTGATTCGTGTTCGTGGTGACAACACAACATAAACGGAGAAGTTGGCAAACGAACAATGTGACCTCATGGCTGGTGCCAGGGATCCCTCCCCAGGATGTCGGAAGAATTTCACAGTGACACACTGTGACATAGTCTGTGTGTGCGTTGCATGCCGCGAGCCACAGCACGCCGTGGAACACATGACATGCTATGGCACCTTGAACGATGCACAAGTCGTCGTCCACTCGTGCAGTTGCGAGCTGGTGGATGTTGAGATGTAGCCTCAGGAGTTAGGATTATGTGTGTGTGTTCGTTGTTGCAGAGCGGTTGGATCTGATCTGAGGATTTCGCAGTACGATTGTGGCGAATGATGCCATCAGTACATAAGTACGATTTTGCTAGTGTTTACTTTAAGTATCAACTGAATACTCCACCCGTGTCATTTATCATCAGGTTATGGGCCCAGCACGAGAGCTGCGGGGCACTGAGTGGCGTTGAGGCGACGCAGATCAACCCGTGTGAACCATGTCGGAATACAAGGGTATCCCGAAATTGCGAGATCTGAAAGACTATCAGATGTGGGCGGAAATGGTGACAGGTCACATGCAAGAGAAGCAGTTGTGGGAAGCGCTACAGCCGCCAGAGCGTGGCCAGGATGCGACGTCGCACATCAAAGGCAAACAGGCCAAGGCAGAATTAATGAAGCTTCTGTCGGAAAAACTATTGATGCGATGTGCGTCGTACACGGACGGACAGGCGCTGTGGGAGGGCCTGAAAGAGAGGTTTGCGGCAGTCTCCAGGGTGCAGCTAGCGAGCAAGGATCGTGAGCTCCGAAACCTAAGGCTCCAGGCCGGCGAGTCAATTGCAGACCTTTTCTCACGTGCATACAGCTTGAATCATTTCCTGGAGAGCATGGATGAGGGGCTGAGCGAGCGGAAGTTACGGCTCGTGATTATAGACGCGCTGCCTGCGTCATGGACGTCCACAGTGCAAGGTCTGCTCACCGGACCCATGGACATGACTCTCGACGCGCTTGAAGAATTGCTAGATGACATCGGCAGGCGCATGCCAGAAATGGCTGTTGAGGGAGGTGCATTCGCAGCGGGCACGTCTCATGAGAACCCTGGCAAGAGCAAGAAGCCTCCACCAGAATGCTATCGCTGTGGGTCGACCGAGCATCGAGTTCGGGACTGCCCCCACCCTCCCATCGGGCACGCGCACGCTGCAGGTTCGTGCCATCCATATGATCCGTGGCTGCTAGACTCTGGCTGTCATCCTACCATGTCCCCAGGTGGCGGTGCCGCACATTTCGTCCAATACCGTAAGCTGCCTCCGCCTATCAAAATAAATTTTGGGAAAATAGGAGCTTTCGGGTACGCAGTGGGGGAGGGCAGTGTCGCCCTGCAGGGGATAACTGGCAGGTTCATGTTGCACAACGTCCTGCATGTACCGGATCTAGTTGGGAACCTCCTTTCTGTTCGTGCGCTCATGAGAGCCGGAATCAACGTGCATTTTGTGGCGTCACGCACCAGCGGCCGAGAGGACGAGGCCCTGGTTGTCGACAGGGGGCGCGTGGTGATGCGAGGCGCGTGCCGGGCAGACCTGTTTTGGATCGGCAGCGGTGAGAACTCGCCACACGTAGGCGGAGCACACGCAGGGGCGGCACGTGTAGACTTTGAGTCACTGGCGCAGCTGTGGCACAGGCGTCTGGGACATGTTGGTTACGATGCGCTTGCGCACATGGCCCGTAAGAAACTCTTACCTGGGTGCGGTGTCACTCCTGCTGAGTTCATGCAGGCGCGGAAGGCTGGAACGTGTAAGCCCTGCGTGGCGGGGAAGATGTGCCGGTCGACGCACCCGCCTCGCGATTCGCCAGCGATGTCCCCCCTCCACAGGCTCCACATGGACGTCATGGGGCCGCTGCCCACGCCTGCTGCTGGCCACGGCGGCGCAGTCTACACGGCGACGGTGACGGACGAGGTCACTGGCTACACCATCGTGAAGCTGCTCCGCGAAAAGAGCCAAGTGCCCCCCGCGGTGAAGGCCGCTGTGCGTTGGCTTGAAACCCAGACTGGGGAGGTGGTCAAGCGCGTGAGACACGACCGTGGCGGAGAGTACATGAACTCAGAGCTATCGGAATTTTATGAGGGGAAGGGGATTCAGCCCGAGCCGACTGCCCCCTACTCACCAGAGTCCAATGGTGTGGCCGAGCGCAAAAATAGAACCCTCATGGAGAAAGTGTGTCCTATGCTGATTGACGCCGACATGAGCGAGTGTCGTTGGGGCGATGCAATGATGCACGCGTGCGAACTGGCCAACTGCACCCTCAAGCGCGGGGGCCGCGTATCTCCGCATGAGCATCTGCTGGGAACACGTCCGGATTGCACCAGATTCAAAGTCTTTGGATGCATCGCGTGGGTGCACGTGCCGAATACAGGGGCGCGGCACAAACTCGCAGATCGAGCGGTGCGAGGGCGCTTCGTGGGGCTGGTGCCCCCCACGGGATCAGGCGTGTACCGCATATTGCTCGACGATGGGAGGCTTGTCGTCTCGCGCACGGCAGCCTTTGACGAGGCTGAGCCCAACGTCGACATCCCCGCGCTGCCGCCAGCCGCCGTGCCGCTGCTGGCAGCAGAGGGAGGCGGCGGCGATGACGGCGAGGCGGCGCTGCCAACTGTCGAGGGAGGTGACGATGAGGGTCCGGGTGACGAGGTGCATCAAGCTCCCATGCACGACGGAAGTGACGCGGGTGAGATCGACCTGCAAGGGGAGTCGGACGACCCGGCACAACAAGACCCTCCTGCCGACGAAGCCGCATTGCAGCTCGCGGAAGTGCAGCCTCAGGCGCTGCTGCAAGCTGCGCCGCAGGTTCCTGCGCCCCCGGACCACGTGCAGGTGGTAGTAGCGCAGCCCGGCGCTGCTCCTGGAGCTGTGGTGGACCCGGCCGCTCCACGCGAACCCGCAGTCCCGCTACAATCAGCCCCCGAGAACCGGCCCAGACGTGAGCGCATTGCGCCGAACTTCTTTCGTCCGGGGGTGAACACTGCTCGCCTGGACGGGAGCGGAGGCTCCCACCCCCCACATGTGTCTGCCTACGACCCGCGGCAACTGCCACCGATTCCCGAGGAAGAACACATTCTCGCAAGTGCGCTGTGGCGTCCCCTGCTGAACAGTGGGGAAACCGAGCGGGGAGCAGTGCGCAGGGACATGGAGCGCATGGCGATGGCTGCGTCGCGGGCGAGAGTGGATGCGTCGCCGTGGGGCCCAGACCCACTCACGCTCGAGGAAGCGTACGCACGCCCGGATGGCGACAGCTGGCGTAAGGCTGTCAAGGAAGAGCTCGATTCGCTTGAGAAATTTGACGTCTGGACCATTGAGCAGCTTCCCCAGGGAAAACAAGCGCTCACCTGCAGATTTGAGCTGCAGCGCAAGCGCTGTGGGCGGTATGAGGCGAGGCTGGTGGCCGGCGGACACCGGCAGCGCTATGGGCTCGATTACGGGGAAACGTACGCGCCAGTGTGCACGTATCGGACGCTGCGCATGGTCCTGGCAGTTGCTGCGCATGAGGACCTTGAACTCCGTCAGTTCGACATACGAACGGCGTACCTCAACGCTGAGTTGGAAGAAGAGGTATACATGCGACGCCCCCCAGGCGCGGGCACGGGACCAGGGGTGTGCCGGCTGCGCAAGGCGCTGTACGGCCTCAAGCAATCGGGCAGGGCGTGGAACAAGAAGCTCGAGGCGACTCTGCGCGCGGAGGGCCTCGTTCAGTCGGACAGTGACCCATCGCTGTGGATCTTGTCTGGGCCAGACGGCTCGGTGCTCGCGCTCTTTTACGTGGACGACGGCCTTGTGGCTGCGCGCACGGTTGCAGAGGCGGACGCGCTGGTGAAGCGCATCGGGGAGTTGTTCGAGATCCGGGAGGTGGAGGTGGAGGACTTCCTCGGCATCCGCATCACGCGCGACCGTGTCAACCGGACGATCACCATCGACCAAGAAGATAAAGCACGCGCCCTGGCTGAGGCTTGTCGCGTCGCAGGCCAGCATCGTACTCTTCCCATGGCTCCGGCTGTCTTCAAACAGCTGCGGAAAGCGCGTGACGGGGAGCTGATGGCGGACGCCGCAGAATACGCATCCGTAGTAGGGAGCCTACTGCATTTGGCGCAATGCACGAGGCCAGACATAGCCCTGGCAGTGGGCGCGCTGTCTGCCTATGTGCAAGCTCCGTCGGCGACGCACTGGGTAACCGTGCTCGACCTCGTGCGCTACGTCGGCCACACGGCTCACCTAGGTATCACCTACGGACGCGCCACGGTGCCCCTTCAGACCTGGTGTGATGCCAATTATGCATCGTGTATCGACACAAGGCGCAGCATCAGTGGGTACGTTGCTACGATGTACGGCGGCGCCGTCTCGTGGAACTCCAAGAAGCAGGTCAAGACAGCGGCCTCCACCCAAGAGGCTGAATACCAGGCTGCAGGCAGCGTATCGCGAGAAGGACTGGCGATCCGCAAGATTGAGCCCGATCTGGGCTTGCTTTCGCAGGACTTCCCGGTGACAGGCCCATTTACCATATTCTGTGACAACGCTGCGGCGCTTGTTCTCCTGAAGGACAGGAAGGAGGGCGCGCGCGTCAAACACATCGACATCATACACCACTTCGCCCGCGATCGCGTGGCCAGTGGGGAGCTGTGTTTTGAGTATTGTAGATCAGTGGATAACGTATCTGATTGCATGACCAAGGCGCTGCCTCACCCCGCTCACGTTGTCTGCCAAGTAGGTTTGGGAATGCTGTCTGTCGGGGAGCAGTAGGCTCCATGTGTGCGAGAGAACGCTCTCATTTCTTTGTTCTGATTTGCGTTCTCCGGGGGAGTGTTGAGATGTAGCCTCAGGAGTTAGGATTATGTGTGTGTGTTCGTTGTTGCAGAGCGGTTGGATCTGATCTGAGGATTTCGCAGAACGATTGTGGCGAATGATGCCATCAGTACATAAGTACGATTTTGCTAGTGTTTACTTTAAGTATCAACTGAATACTCCACCCGTGTCATTTATCATCAGTGGAGATCTTGGTATAACACGCCAATTCACCGAGAGTGCAAATCACGGGATACATGCCATTTCATTACCCTGCAATAACGAGCACTCCAGCTCTTGCCTGCTGACGGAAAAGCGAATGACGGCTTGACTTGCGGCATCAGAGCGGCACCCCAGGGGGTAGGACGTCTGGGTGGCGCGAGAGGTACTCGTTGACCTGAGCTTGCTGCTCTTGTAAATGTGAAGGCATGCTGCTGTACACTGCAGGCGGCAAGCTCCGTTACATCAGCGAGAACGGCATTCAACATGTCCTGCCAACTGGCATCGAAGGAGGAAAGCCAATCACGCAGACACACTCACACGAGAGCTCGCAGTCCTCACAACAGAGAGCCCATGTTTGTGCCAGAGACGCGACCCTGGTTCACACAGGAGCATGGTGCATCATTTTAAAACATCCACATTGACATCGGCAACCCAGACCAGTACCGTATCGCCGCTAACTATTCAATCACGCTAATACTCAAACTTTGTCCGAATCCCGCAAACGATTCAACCTTAGGTACAATAAATCAAGATCATTTATTATGATAGCCCCGAAAATTAGATAGTAAAAATCATTAATTTTTGACCAAAATTTTCTGGAGATTTAGAATGAAAATATTTTAAATGGCCATTTTTTTGCGATCTCGGTTGAATATTTAGCGGCAGTACGGTGTGGTGAAGTATGGTGAGCCATTGAGCGGCAAGATCGCACAAAATACTTCACAGTCATAATCAATTGCAGACAAAAGCGGTGCATTCGTGCTTGCGGGTTTACAGTTTACACAAGAAGTCACGCACCGTCTGTGAAGAGTTCGCTGGAGGGGTGCTTGCCGGCCTTGCCTGCATCCTCAAGAGCTCGAACAGCTTCAGATCGAATGCTGGAGCGCAGGGCTGCCTCTTCTTCCTCGCTCCAGAAGCCTTCCTTCCGAAGCCAGGCTGCAAAGCGGGCCACGGGGGGGGGGGGGGGGGGGGGGGGGTCCTTGGCGCGCCATGATGCCATTTCGCCAGCATCGCGGTACCGCGATGAGTCATCCGAGGTTGAATGGTGGCCGACTCGGTACGACATGCACTGTATGGAGATGAGATTGTCAACACGCAGGGCACCAAAGCTGCTGTGCATGATTCAAACTGAGGACATTTTGTGACCCAAGATCAGAGTGCTTTTGCAAGTACTCTGAGTGGTGTTTCGTTGTGTTTGGAGCGTCGTTCTCCAGCCGAACAAGTTTGAAAGGAGCTTTCTTGCATGAACGCTGTCAATAACTCAACATGTGCACAATCGCATAATCCACTAACAGCGTGGCCGTAAACAATGCCGTCACGACATTGTACCAGCTACAGTGTTCTGCTGCACCAGTCACCGCGTTTTGCCCACACTTCATTTGTTTGACAGGTTTGAGGCAGAGCAGCATGATGATGATGTATCGTTCTACAACACTGCCGCATCCACATGGAACAATGGCAACTCCGAATACTACTTGGGAAAGCAATATGCCCGCGGAAAATCACTTGAATGCCCTTCCGCACACATAAGGTAGCCATAGAAGCAGTAAACGTTGCTGTAAGCAACGCACATACGGAAACAAGAGCGCTGTGTGCAATGGCCATTGGCATCAGCATGTAACTGCTTTATGGTGTCAGTGAGTCGCCACAACGGGGTTTCTCCCCCACTTTTATTCCTAAACGTCATGCATTTTCAGGCGTCATGACCCGCAAATTCAAATTCTGGCTAAACGCTGCAAATGGTGTTGGATAGGCGTGCGCCTTGGGCCGCACACATGTATGTTAACTGCGTGATAACTGCTGCAACGGGGTGGACATTCCCAATCACAGAAGCAAAACCCTGCAGCTTCCTGCGAGTGGGCGCTGGCAAGAAAGAGAAGCTGAGTGCACAGTAACATCCCGCGTAAATCAACAACAAGTGGAACCATGCCTCGACCAGCACAGGCGTGTTCCTCTCAAGCGCAGTTGCGCGAGCCAGCGTAACGGCGTGGTAGACAGCGAGGGCATCCCCGCCGTCAACGCGAACAGCAGGCATGCCGTACGCAGGGCCCCGTTCGGCGATGCCGACACCGCGATACTGCTCGAACGCTGGCGTCGAGATTGCATAGCCGTTGTTGCGGCACACAAACACAACGGGGCAGCGCAGTGCTGCCGCAAAGTTGAGGGCTGCGTGAAAGTCGCCCTCGCTGGAGCATCCCTCACCAAAGTACGCAACTGCCACGTTTGGAGCCCGCCTCATCTGCAACGACGTTACCGGATTGTTCTGGTATTGCGACGCACCGCCTATGGTCAAGTGGTTGAACTGCCACCTTCAAATTGAGGGGTCAAACGTTCGAATCTTGTTTCGGCGCAAGCGCTTTTCCGGTGTGCCGAGGATACCGATGGTTGGCGAAATTGCTCTTGAAGCAATTCCGCACTACAATACGCCGGTCAACATTTGGCGGTGTTCATTCTTTTGCTTGCGACGCGCCAAGGGTGCGGAAACCAGCATTGTGCTATGCTGAGCAGCTGCACAACTGTCTAAGATCCAGTAACAAGGGGATAGTGCTTCGCCAGAATGGGGTTGGACCCCCATTTCTGCTCCGTATCATCGTGCATATTCAGGGATACAGACCCACAAAGAAACCTGCCTGGCAAAGCACTGCAAGGTAATTCGTTGAATGAGCAACACGGAATGAAAGAGAGGCAAACCGAGAAGTCATTCTGAAAAGACAAGAGAGGCAATACGAAAAGACAGAATGCACAAGAAGCTAGAGTCGAGCATCGTGTGCTGCAATGTTGAGCTGATGCAACGGCAGGAAGTGAACGCAGTGGTCTATGTTTCTGACATCCAGTGTAAGGGGTATCAGTGCATGCGAATTTCAGAGATCTTCCAATGCAGAAGTTGTCGGCAATTCCACCAGATACGATTTCCGCACACTCACCTCAACAAAACACATCAACCTTCAACTCAGCAGGTGCTAACCATGGCCTGGATGAATGAACTCGGCTTGTCTGCCTAGAAAACACAATGCAGAGCATCAGCGTCACCGGGGTTTGCACACATCTTCTTTGAACCCAACCTCATGTAATTGACAAGCAACTTCAGATGTTGCGGCTCATAGGCCAGTGGCGTCTAGTGCAATCACTTCTGCGCCATCCATGTTGCGATGATCTGCGGGCATTTTCAATCGGCACCCGACATCTCTACCCTAGCGCACACGACAGTACCCCTGGGAAGGTAGCTAGTTATAAACACGTAGTTCACCAGATAGGGCTCAACCTGGCATTTACCCCTGAAAATGCTTGATGATACGGTAACTTACTGTTGGACAATCGGGAGATTTTCAAACACTTACAATGTCGATGTGGATGCGATAGTGATGTGAAAAAGGTACATCATCATTACAAACACAAACAACACAAACAGGACGTGCGTTCAGGCAACAATGGCTAGGAGTTCACCTTCAGTGCATATGCGGCACCCACAGCTTGAGGGAGCTGGGTTCCCAAAGGCGATGAGATGGAGTACATATTGAGCTTGCGGCTGCCGTAGTGGATGGGCATTTGCCGACCCTTGCCCGAGTCGTGCTTGTTACCCATGCACTGGTCGGCCATTTCGCGCAGCGTGAAGCCTCGCCACAAGAACGCCGCCTGCTCCCTGCAGGCACCGCAACCTTCCGGCGCTTGTCTCGGCTGTCGGGCAACGCAATGGGGGTGGCTAAGGATGTATTTACAGGCTACCGGAGCCGTATTTACACTTGTTTCAACGGCTCTTTGGACGATCAGTGTAACAACACCGCATGTCACTCAGGGCTGTACAAAAGCGTAGTAGGCTGCCCCTTTGTTGGATCGGCACCTACACAGCTAAATAATGAAAATTCGAATTGTGGTACCAGACATACGCTTTTGTACAGCCTCTTCATGCCTACTTCGCACTAAACGGGCTGTGCTTCAGCCACTGTCTGCCACCTTTCTTGACTGTTGGACAGCAAGCGTAACCAGGTTACATCGCACGCTACTCCGCCCCAATTCATGTATGGCCAGGCCCGCTGGCAATGGAAGCCTCCCCGTGAAAGGGACCTCCTATTCAGCATGTGCATGGCACCTCTTTTACAGATACCATTAGCCAATCGTACGGCGCTTTCAATTGGCAAAGCTGAGATCAGCTCGATGAATAGACTCAAAGTAACATGCCTGTACTGGGAAAAAGATGGGATCGCCAGCATCAAAAGCGGCAGCACTCCCGACCACCGAAGCCTCCTCTCCGCTGCTCGTCATGTAGAACGAGAACCGCCCTTGCCGTTGGGCGTCGTAGAGAATCGCATCGGCCACTTGCACTGTCGCCATGCACTTGTAAATCCTGATCGCCAGATCCTGCGGCAAAGCTAGTGCTTCCCGGCCCTCCGGGAGCCCCCCCCCCCCCGATAAAACCCTGTAGGCCGGGATGTTGCGTGACGTGTCTGCATCGTTTCCCCCTACCAGTGCCAATTCGCTTGTGAAGGGCACCTGCATGCAGGCATGCACTCAAAGAACGGCGCATCATCATCACATCACATAGATAATGACAAGAAACTGTCACCAAGCAATCAAGTAAGCACATTCGAAATAACACAGCTCAACAAACGTCAGCGGCCGGGACAGGCAAGCATCATCATTACATCGCACAGAGAAAGAGCAAGAGCTACGGCTTAGGCCGAAAACAACCACATCAACACATTCGAAACAATACAGGCAAGCATCATTACATCGCACAGAGAAAGAGCAAGAGCTACGGCTTAGGCCGAAAACAACCACATCAACACATTCGAAACAATACAGGCAAGCATCATCATCATCATCATGCCTGAGCGGGTGTGCCTTGAGCCAACGATGGCAAGAACGGATACGGTCATGCCACCGCTTGCCTGTTTGCAAGGACAACTCTGCCGAGAAGAGTGATGCACTCGCAAGGGCCAGCACTTCAATTTGAAAGTGAATTCTCTTATTAAAAATCTGATCTCATATTTCCAAGTACATTTGGAGATACTTTAATTAAAATGTCCACATGGTCTGCAGCAGTGTTGTAATATAACAATACATCATCAGCAAACGCCTGCAGCGCATAAGCAAGCGGCGCCAGCGTCCTTCGGAGCTAGCAACGAGTGGAAGGGTGAGCAATGAGCATCGCCTGTTTCCGCGAATCAGAGGTTGACATCGAAAGTGCCAAGTGCGGGATTGGTGATGCTTTTCAGCCTGTCACCAATATTGGGATGACAGCTTTGCTCCATCTGTCGAACACAGCGACGCTGGATCAGTCGTTGTGGTTCAACACTACCATAGTCTGTGCCTGTCGATATAATTGCAGTAAGGATTGCCTTGCCTGGAATGCAAAGCGGCAAGACAAGGTAGCCCACTTCATTGTTTCACTGTCAAATCCAAGAGTGTATCAACATTAGTCCATCACAGCAACCGCTAAATGCGCGGTCATTATAGCTGTTATGCCACTCAGTCATATGCATGCATGCTCGTGGGCAGCATTTTGGTTTGTGCTGGAGACTCTTCTCGTGAAGCATCTCTTGCAAGGCGCCAGCATCTTTGCCCATCAGTATCTGGGCAAGGCATAAACGGTGCTCGGTAGCTGAAAGTCTGTCACCACGTTCATGTGCACCAATGAACAATTGCAAGGTGTCGCGCTTGAAGTCAAAATTGACGGTATCGCCAATTTTGGCTTCACTGTGCATATTTGCCAGGTGCCATGTCCAGTGTTGGAGCGTAGAGTTACCAAACAATCACGCCAGTCGTATTAAAGACGACAAAGCAGCTGGACAGAATTCCTGCGGAGACGATGTGGACGCTCTCACACCCAGCGCCTGGACGCGGGGGGTGACAATGCTCGTGACGCGACGCTTCGTCAGCACTCCCCTGCTTCTTAGAAATCCACATTCCTTGGCAACCGAGGCAATGTGTCGAAAATAGTTGCGGGGAAATGCAAGCCCATGCTCCCAGTAAGTGAAGGACTACCGGAGGATGTGTCGAGGCGAACATGCACCCTATCGTGCTTGTGAAGACACCTGCGTTGACAGTTAAGGATTCTGTCGTGCTGACTGCTTGTTCTTGGAAATTTACCTTCGTTCCTGGGAGCTGCAGGAAGGATGAGTCGGAGGGTAACGCTGCTACATTGCTGAAGGTTGCTCCACAAGCAGGCTTTATCCGGGGCATTTCAGAAAGACAAGCACCATTGACACGTAAAATACCATGTAAAATTTTATTTCGCAACGATAACAGCTGCTGAGCAGCCATGATGCCAGACGCAAAATTGGTGCTTGGTATGTGCGAAGCTACTTCATAAAGCCGGCAGGTGCGGAAACTGACTGGCGTCAGGCAAGCAAAAAACAAAAATCAGTTTTCTTGGCCCATGAAGACTGATACGATTGCGTCGACCGCATCATTATAGAGTATGCTCTCATGGCAAGGGCCACGCATGCATGCGATTCCACGATCCTCGTCATCCTATACATGTCACAACCCCGTGCCATAACATGTACAACATGGTCTGTCAATGAAGCGTTTACGTTGCGGTACGACATTCATTTCACAGCCGCAAGTGGCCGCGTGGAGAACCCAACTTCAGCTCCCTCGGACGCGAATATACAACTACATATGCTCAATCTGCATCGATATTGGAATATTGCCATTGAGTGCATACATAGTGATGGAATGGCTTCACGGCAAAATTTCTCTGCCCGCAAGCTCAAAGAAAGCCGCATCCTTGCACACACAATAGCAAACGATGCGATGTGGACACGCCAATTTACGACAGCACCCAGAAGTGCATGTCATTTTTAATATGACATGCAACATCATAAATGTGACATCATCGGGCCACCACGGAGGATTATCACAAGAATGTTGGCCTCAGGGATCCACCACATGGTTAGGGAACGCCCCGGCTTGTTCAGAACATGGTTCCCTTGAGTACACACGTACGCAGACCGTTTCAGTATTGTTTCCGTTTACCTCCTAGTGTATCTTGCACTAAAAACGTTGCTGTGTTCTAGGCCCTAGGATCAAGATGACTGTACCTGAGTCAGAAAGCGAACACAAACCTCCACAGAGTTTATGAAGCGAACATAAGTACACTCACCCCCTGTATGACAGTGGCAACAAGCACACAGCCTTTGTCAAAGACAGCTCCCTACCTACATGCGTGGAAGCCTCACACGTGGTTGGTAGAGGCTGGCGTCAAGCCAGCGGTATATGCTAGGCCACTGCAGACCCACTTGCAACCCTAGTGCATGCGCGCTCGTTACCTTGCAAGTTGCTGGGTGCGTTAATATGTGTTGTACTAGAATGCTTACGCGTTGTCACCTTGGCTCCCAAGCTGCAGTCGCTTCTTCGATGAGGACAGCCGAAATAGCATGATTTTGCCAAAAGCACCAGCTAGCACCCGTCGAAGTGATTGCTAAGGAGTGGCTCTGTCAGGTAATCTTCATCGTAGACTACTGGATGTGACACAGTGTACGTAGTTCAGGATTAGCATGCTGCTGCCCCTTACTTGGCAACGTGTGCTGTGCAAAGCGACAAGTGCATGGTCAATGAGAGCCCTTGATGGAGTCAAAGAAGGCGCCAACGTAAAAACACGTGTTGTGAACACGTCGTTATTTTACGTATGCATTTTCGCTTACAACGTTTTGAAGTGCACGCATTGGGTGTACGCCAAAACCAAAGTGACCGTTGGACTGTGCACGTGACGCCTGGCTGAGCCACCCTGGCAAACCCCCGTACGCAGCCCTGCAAGAGCAGAATGCTAATGAATATATCTATACATGATTTCATGTGTCAATAGGTTCGGGTCTTGCCTGTTGCAGCTTGCTGCCGACGGTGCAAGGGTTGTGCATCCAGCGACGTTTGGCGGTGAATGCCGTATTGATGCATCGGCCGGCCGGCAGCGCAAATTTGAACGCCCCACTTCTGTAGCATTAGTGTCAGCTGCTCAGAAACTGTGTGGATGCACTGGCATCAATGCACTGTGGCGTCGCTTTCCGTGAACACAACATTGCAGGTTCGGACTCTCTGTCCAGTGGACAGCGTCCACTAGTTACCCTATGTCTTTCTCTAGAGAATTGCTTTCCTGGCAAGGTGCAATCCAGCGACACGGTTCCGCAGTACATCTATGCCGGATGCGGAGGCTGTATGAGCACGTTTGCTGCACAACACACAATTACTCTGTTAGGGAACGCCATAAATCAATGGAGGGCCCCCGCGAGACATGCTTGCATTCGCCATTCTGATTTTCTGTGGGTTGGCAACTATAGTGTGAGGAAGAGGGGTGTGATATGGGAGGAAAACAGGGGCATGTTTTGATTGCTTTTGTCAAGGACTCTTTATGACCGGCAGGCGTGGGCATGCTGAAACATTTTCACATCCACGATCACGTCGTACTACAGACATAGCGGAAAGGAAGCTATTTCGTTTTGTGAAATCATATGACTGGGTTCTACGATGTCAATTTTGGTATGGATGAGACACGATCTGATCGTCGATCATGCGAGGCCGCAACTTCGCATCTGTTCACCACAAGCACCTTTCCCCTCAAGTCATGAAGAACGCGGTTCTCACAAATGCATGAGACTTATGTCATGTTTAGGACGACAGAGAGGCGGGTGGAGCCTGACGATGGTGGGCGTCCATTTGTGTCAGGCATCGTCGCCGATGCCATCGGGGGTTGTTGCCATTGGACTCCGTAAAACATGTTCCCGTTCACGTTATGTAACCGCACAGAAAATGCACAGAAGTTTCAATCTTTGCACCTTTCCTAAAACCTCAACTTGCATTGCGGTAAAACCAGAGTTCAATGTCGTTTTCGGATGCAACCCTCGCGTCGTTTTCTTGCCACAGAAGCCACGTGACATGGCAGACAGAGCGTCACGCACTTGCTGGTCGCACGAGTCGCGCTTGGAATAGTCATGGCTGCCTGAACTCGAGGAGTATTGGTGCAGGCATGAAGAAGATGTGGGGGTGGTACAAACACTCTTGCATGGCGAGGCCTTTGATTGCCATCTATCTTGCCACTGTCCTGGCATTCTGCACAACAGCACTCGCTCTCCGTGATCTCGATGATGCTCCCTTGATGGCCGACCCAGCACTGTCAAGGCATTACCACGAAATACAGCAACATGCAGCGGAGCACTTCACATACCACCCGACCTACTCTGCGCCACTCCCAAGCTGTATGGCTATGTGAAAAAGACGGCATCTGGGAGGGATATGCCGTTGAAGTTATGGTCGGAGAGCAAAGCACATTTACTGCCAGAATCTGTACCGGTGTATGCGTACCCATCGGTGTGTCTCTCACACAAACTACTACGCATCGCACTTTCCTTATGGGGGTATGAAGTGGCTGGATGCTGGGGCAACAGGCAACTGCTGACGTATACGAAACAGGTTTGATGGACGCTGGATAAATAGTTGCACATACAGAAATCGAGACTCCGGTTGCCCATCAGCATCTTGCCGTCAGTGCAGGCAAGAGCCGAGAGAGCTGCATTGTAACTCTCATGGCTGATGTATATGAAACGCTTTGACACACACGCTGTAGGTCAGGGGGATGCTATGAAGGTGCCTCAAAAGGCACCTTACCCCCTCACCCTCGAGTCGCTCGGATGGGAGGGTGCTCGGGTCGGGCGGTCCCAAAAGGACCGCGAACCCCTACCCCCTCCAACTGGACATCAATTAGACACAATTTGGGGCTCCTGACATACTACCTCAGCTGAATGGCCCCACAATAACCATAGAGTGCAGTAGACAACGAAACACATGCAAGGTCAAAGCAATTGCTGCAACAGCGACTGGATGCGGGCTTTGATGACTTCGCCTATCTCGAGATATTGCATTCTAGGTCAGGTGGGTCCCAAGGGGGGGTTGGGTTGATTTTGGCCAAACTTCCCCACACCCCCCTGGAAAACATGGACCCCTGGTCGACCTCACGGCCATGGGTTGAGGGTCATCGTACCCCCTGACCTACCGCGTGTCATGAAGTGTTTGATATGGCTTATGCCGTTGTCTGTGTGATGTGGTGATGCATATGTACATGGCCTATGTGTCACATCTCATTGATAGGATGGTGAGCATGAGAATTTAGGAAACAGGCGATAGCAGGTTGTGCGATATCATGGTGATGCCTCTTTATACGACACCAACAGCAACATCCCCACCTCAACGCACAGTCAGACACACACGGATTGCAATAGGCCTTCAAACTGTTTCGCTTCTTCTGACAGTGGCGCCGGGAGACTCCCTTCCGAGAACATTTGTCATCCATGGATGCAGACTCATGTACCCAACGAGCCATATGTCATCACAGGCTGGACTGGCCGAATCAGTGCTTCGCCAGGAACCGGTTTTGACCCCTGTTTTTGCCCCAAAAACTCATGTTATTTCTTGTATCTGGGACCCAAAAACCAGGGTCTGGCGAAACACTGGCCGAAATGCGTAGCACAGGCTGCACACTGACCATAGCGACCATAGATTCTGTTTGCTTCCATTGCCGGAGCCTTCCCGAGATACCTTTACGTATCTTTGCCTGAAGATCGAGTACCGCGATGCAGATTTACATCAGCAGGAAATACAAGTGCTTTTTGTACGGCAGCAGAAGTCGTCGTCGTCATCGATCATTCTGGCGATGTCCAAGCTGTTCTGCAAGAACCCTGACCACTGCGAGGAGGATGAGTTTGTGCACGGTCCGCTGATGCAAGCCATCCATGAGGATGTCTGGGAGGAGTACTTTGTATTCACTTGGATCCGCAACCCCTGGTCACGTATGCTGAGCAGTTACACTTTCCTGAGCGAGCACCTGCGGACCCGCAACGAGGAGAATGGGCCCCCTGGAGAACCTTGCTCCGTTCCATTCCTGGAGTTCAGCCGGAACCCGTACTCGATGGTTGAGGCCTGCGATGCCGTCGGGTGCGCCGTTGACGTGACTGTTGAGCCATACTATATGTTATAACGTCGTCTGCAGTAAATAAGATAGGCTCTAGGTGGCCACCAGGAAAGCCAGATTTCCATTGCATGCAGACACAGCCTGATTAATATACCTGAGTCACAGGTATATATACTCAGCATCATCTCTAACATCTTTACATTGTGCGTGCGTGTTAGATCTCAGCAGTGATCACCTCTTCTGCCGAGAGCACATACAATGAGAGTGAAAACAGACGGCGAAACGCAGCAGGGGAAATGAAGAGAGTGAGAGGCGGAGTGGTCAGCCCCTCCTCCAACACAAGGTCGCAATACAGTTGCAAGCCTTGCATGATCAGTGCTTTGCCAGATGGGGTTTCGGGCCCCCATGTTTTGTCCGGAAATCCGCGAATCTCCAGGAGCCTGATAATGATGAGGATGTATTGTTTACACTACCGCATCCACATGGACATTGGCAACTGGTCTGGACCCGCAGATCACACTGTCTGTCAAAGGCTGTGCATGACTGCAGAGTTTCGTGCACCATCTGTTCTCTGGCGAGTACATGATGATGATCATGTATCCTTTTTCAACACAACCGCAACCACATGGGCATTGGCAACTCCAAGAACTACTAATGATGCGCCCGGGATGTTATGCATCGACCCATCATCGCTAATGGGCGTGGT